>NW_010099369.1:0-443 GCF_000699245.1 Pterocles gutturalis | reverse complement strand
TGATATGAGCTTGGCCGGCGGGGTGCGAAGCGGTCAGGATTTGTCCCCCCATGTTCGCCGGCAAAGCCGAGAGCTGCTGAGGGATCTGCACGGCCGAGGCGCCCGCCAGCTGGCCGGGGAGGAGGAATTGGTTCTGGCCCTGGAGCACGGCCTGAGGGACGTGCTGGGCCGGGATGACGATGGTGGCGGCCTGGGTACGCAGGGTGCAGTGAGCTCCTGCGCGTGCGGCGGCGGCGGCTTAAAAACGTTGGCCGGGAGCCCTTGGGGAAAGCCCGAAAGGACGACGTTCTGGCCGGGTTTGCCGGTCATGAAAGTGAGGTTCTGCTGGGCCTTCTGCTGCTGCAGGGCGGGCTCGTTGGGGATGGTCAACGCGGCGTTGTTGGGGGGGAAGGGTTTGGGGGTGAGCTGGTAGAGTTTCTGCTGGAGCACGCCGGCGGGTTTGG
>NW_010099368.1:0-24500 GCF_000699245.1 Pterocles gutturalis | reverse complement strand
CTTTTCAACCCAGGCCATTCTATGATAAATAAATATATATAGCAACGTATCAAATAGCTTCAGAAGGCTTCACCTGAAATGTGACATATTTGGGAAAACATGTTGAGAGAGAAGGGTCAGTGTACCAAGGCACCGAATGCCAGGAAACATTTCTTACACACTTACACAGTGGAAAACTCACCAAGTTCCATACAACCCCGGCAGTACTATACTAGACTGGTCCTCTGCACTTGTACTTCTTTCTCTCTCTTTTTCTCATGATTCTGTCTTAGCTCCCTTGTGTTTCCTTTTCGCTTCCACCAAACCACATTTAATGCTGTTCTCTGCCTATAGGAACATCATAGTCTGACCCTTTGTGCTTACAATTCAGTTCAAGTTTTTATTAATTTGAATAAAATATATGTTGTAATTTCCAGTTTATTAATCAGTTGTGTACAGTTCTTAGCTTGGGATAAAAAGATGTTTAATGAAAGCTGTGCTGCCTCCCACCCCCCACGGAGAGGGATGGAGTCTGTAACTTCACATGACACTATATCCTTCTGCTATCCCTCAGTGACCACAGAGGTAAATCTAAACAGATAGAGATATTTATAACAATGCAGCCTATCCATACTAAATGTTATTCAAACAAACCAGCCTCCATTCATGGGCTTCTCCTTTTCACCAGCCTTCCTGGAGAGGCAGTTTTCGGCAATATAGCCGTGCTCCTCTGCTTCATGTGGAAGTGACAGGCAATTAAAATGGGTCATCTCTTTACTACTAAGTTAATGGGAATTTTTCTTCCACAAATGGGTCATTATATAATGGCTTTACTGCGGAGTAATATATGATTACTATTCTTGACACACTAAAAAAAAATTAGATAATACTGCTTAGTCCTAAGCAGTTATCAGGCTTTGCTTCAATATGCTGGAAATCCTTTGCATAGCAGAAGCCTAGTACACATGTAAATATAATTTAGATTGTATCTGACATCAAAAACGATGAAAGAAATCTGCTCATGAGGATAGTGAGTCACAGGGGATTTACAAGTAAAGCTGTACACAACTTCTTAGGAGGAAATAGTTTTCCCACTCTCTTAAATGAACACAGAAAGATCCTAGAGAGAAGCAAATCCGTCTAGGTGAGATGCTGTAGGCTGTTGGGAGGCTTCTTAGAGGTCCAGAAGGGAAGGACATTCAGGAAAGAGCTAGTTTCAGTAGGGCCATGACAGGAGGGACATTGTAATGTAATCCCACAGGAGGGATCCGAGTACGTCTGGGAAAAGCCTCAGCAAAAGTGGCACGTTAGGGCTGGGAAGGCAGCTGAGCAGGGCAGTGGGGCAGCAGCAGGCTCCACTCCGAGAATCTGCACCCCCCCTGCACCCCACAGGACTGAGACTGTCCCTTCAGGATTCACACCTGGAATAGGAACAGGGGTCCACATACTTATAAACAGCTCGTTACTAATACCGCAGCAAACGCTGTGCCTCAGTGGCATGGTGCACACATAAAAGACGTGGATAGAAGGGAGGCTTCTGGCCTTCACTGTATAAAATTTAGACCCTCAGTGAAGAACTGTGGTTGCTGAGAGCTGGTGGAGGGCTCATCCTGGTCACAGCTGCAACACAACTGGAAAATGGTATCTTTATCTGTGCCCAAATCCAAAGCTAATGTAATCACCAGTGCTGCATATTTAACAGGGGACTGTATTTGACCCTGTACTCTGCCACTGTTCCTTACTTGTTTAATATCAGAGCACGCTTGGAGCTGTACATCTGAAAAAATTATAATCTCTGTACTCACAGTCTTAAACTCACAGGACTGCTTTGCAGTACTGTAAGGAACTCTACAAAAATGTTTACTGCCTTAGACTGCATGTAAGAAGAAATAATTTACCCAGGAGCTTTTACATGAAGGCTGCAATAAGACCACAAGGCAGTCTCAGTTATCACCTTGAGTTCTCACCTTTTGTAAGTCTGAAAAACATTCACTTTTTGAGCTGAAAATGTTCATCTCTACTTTCTGGCCAGAAATAAATTATTTTAGTGAGCTTTATCCCTTCAATTGTTATTCAGTTACAGCAGAGTATAAAAAATATATCCTTTTTTTTTGTTGTGTAAAATAAATTCTTGCAATGGTGTTGGTTTTCTTTAACCTAAACAACAGCAAAAAACAGCTGAGCCCTAAAAAATAAAACCTGGCAAGGCCCCAGTTCAGCTCAGGATTGATCCTTCTGCCAGTCCTTGCTCAGGAAAATAATTTAGCATAGACAGCAAGTTGAGTATGTGCTCACATCCCCTTCAGGTCAGTGCTAAAGTTACTGTTAAGTATGTGATGAAGTGTTGTGTGGGATAAGAATGGTTTACTGAATTGTGACCCAGCTATATTTCTTGTCTGGGAAATAAAATGTCTAAGCAGGAGCTGAGGAAAAGCATTTCCAAACTAGGTTCTCAGGACATAGAAGAGAGTGGCTGAGTCTGCAGAGGCACACTTAAACACAGACGATCAGTGCCCCGATATGCAGGATACTGAGAGTAACACTGTTCCCAAGTTCTCACTGCAGCTCAGCAAGTCCCAGAGCTGCAGAATTTGGGAGGGGAAGAGGGGACATCTCTTCACTGTGTAAGGATGCTGGCTCAGCACTGCCCACAGAGCATCTGCAGAGTCCAGGCAGCCTGGGACACAGAGAGAATATTTTTAGTTGCTTTCCCCTCTTCAGATCCTCCTGTCTTCTTCACTCCATGCTGCTGACTGGGCTTTGTGATGGACCAAGGAGCCACTGAGCCATGTCTGGAAGAACAGTTTCACCCCAGGACCCTGCATCTGCCCCACAAGCAGTTTAACTGCATCAGCTCCGCACTACTGAGAAGTCACAAAACAATCCTAAATTACCAAAATGAAAATTCAGCCTTTGCTGTGCATATCTAACACTTCTGCTGCTATTATGCCTCTTATCTCTATTTCCTTTCTAATACTTAGTACTGATAAATCATAAGAGTCGTAGAATCATAGAATCACAGAATGGTTTGGTTTGGAAGGGACCATAAAGATTGTCTAGTTCCAAGCCCCTTGCCATGGGCAGGGACACCTTCTACCAGATCAAGTTGCTCAAAGCCTCAAGACCAGGTTGCTCAAAGCCTCATCCAGCCTGGCCTTGAACATCTCCAGGGATGGGGCACCCACAGCTTCTCTGGCCAACCTGTTCCACTGCTTCACCACCCTCACGGGAAAAAATTTCTTCTTAATGTCTAATCTAAATCTACCCTCTTTCAGCTTAAAACTCTTATTCCACATCCTATCACTATACTCACTGATAAGGAGTCCCTCCCCATCTCTCCTGCAGGCCCCCTGTAAGTACTGGAAGGCTGCTGTAAGGTCTCCCTAGAGCCTTTTTCACGCTGAACAACCCCAACTCACTCAGCCTGTCCTTGTAGGGGAGGTTCTCCAGTCCTCTGATCATCTTTGTGGCTCTCCTCTGAACCTACTCCAACGTGTCTATGTCTTTCCTGTGCTGAGGACTCCAGAGCTGGGTGCAGTACTCCAGGTGGGGTCTCATGAGAGTGGAGTAGAAGGGAAGAATCACCTCCCTTGACCTGCTAGTCACACTTCTTTAGGTACAGCCCGGACATGGTTGGCTTTCTGGGCCACAAGCACACATTGCTGGGTCATGCTGAGCTTCTCCACAACAACATTAAGCTAATGTCTCCCTCTTATTTATATTTGAAAAATAGACCACATACAGAAACACCAAAATCTTTAATTTTCTATTTGATTTTTTTTCATGGAAGAGGACTCTTGTAGGTGCTGTGCTGTCAGGGTCTGCTCTCCCAGGTAATCAATCTGTTTCAGGCTTGCTTCACTCCTGTACAGAGTTTTGGAAATATTTTTGTCCATCTAATGTGAATTTCCAAACCATGGCGCTCTCTCAGTCTGTGAAATTCTACTTTCAGGTTGGTGCGCTTCATTGTGAAACCACAAGTAGTGCTTAACAAGCTAAACATTGGACCTGACGTGAACTTGTTAACTAATGTGACCTAAGCAGAGGCAGCATTATGTTCCTTCCTGAGCCAGCAGCAGGAGGTCACATTGTGAAGTCTGCAGAGCCCAAATGTGATGTGAACAAAGCTTTCCTGTAAAATGGAGACACATTAACTCAAGGTTCAGAGTACAGAGGAGCCATATGAATGGAAATCTCTGATTAGGGATTGCAAAAAAGAGGTTAATGTTTAGCCAGCTTATCTGCTGAAAAAATATTGCCAAAGATCTTCCTTAGGTTTTGATTTCTAAATGGTACATAGCACAAGTTGGGTGTCACGGGGCGATTTCGGCTGGGTCTTTTTGAGCTGAGCAAGAACGTAACAGATACACTGCCACGTATATATTGTTTCACTTTAGCTTGTCTGTTTTTCAATTCTGTTCCCATCTTACGTGTTCAATAATGCATATGAGGTATCTGTTCTTTCAACATCAGAATGAGACAGGGAGGTGGAAATGGTTTAAAGCATTTTAAAGTGCTGAAACCTTGCGTGTGTGAGGTTTGAAAATGGTAGATAAATAGTTATGAGCAAATAAATTAAAACTCTGGTGAAAACTGAGTTGGGAGATGAGAGTGTGTACTGCTGTAGTTAGCCCAGCAGCCTTGCGGGCAGGCACCACAGCTTCCTTTTGTGTTTGATGCGATAACAGTACATGACTGCCAGGGGAGGCACAGCACCCTAACATTGAATTCTGGCACTTCCCCATCCGTCTTGAAGGCAGTGGAGGAGCTGGAAAAGATTGGAGCAATGCTCAAGGAGAGAAATGCTGTCTTCCCCCACCCAGTGGCTCTAGTGACACAGTATGTGGTACATGCATTGTGTGTCACTGCTGGGAGCTGCCACGGGGATCCCATTGCCATGTCTTTGCCATCACTCCTCTTTACATCTTCTTCCAGAGATTTCTTCACATCAAAGGCTCATCTGGGCCAGAGCCAGGGATGCAAGGTTAAGCGCTTTCCCATGCTGTCTGCTAAGCCACTGCACTAAGCCAAGGCATCAGAAACACTGCACAAAGCTATTTTGTGTCTGTCATGTTTTTACTGAGTCTCCAGTTACTGTCTTTTCTGTTTTGCTGTCATCCCTTTTACCTATCTCATGTTGCAGTTTCAGTCTTCTAGGATTCTTGCAGAAATGGAGCTTGCTTAAAAACTTAACCACGTCAATTTGCACAAACCACCTTTTGCTTCTGAACCATGCTGATCATGCAGGGTTAAACAAGAAAGCAGGCTCAGTCTCCTGATTTGTGGGCATAGGAAATAAATAAATGCTATTTACCTGAAGTAGAAGTGGGTTGCCTCAATCTCAAAAATTGCCTCAGTGTGAGATTTCACAAAACAAATGTCAATGAATCAGGTCCCTTTCGAACTGCTATTTCTGGTGTCACTGACAAAATTTTCTAGGGCAGTGGCCATCTTTGGTAGCTGCACACTCAGGAGATTGGAAGATCTTTTAGGACTGTGGTTATTTTCTCTGAGGTATTTTTCAAACATGGTTCATGGTGACAAGGTGCCTGGGGCCACAGGCAGCTCAGAACATCCCCAGGTACCAGCTCTGCTCAGTTGCTCCCATCTCTGCCTCTGTAACGATGGGTTCAAGCAGATATCTGTTTCCGCTCTACCTGCTGGTTGACTTTTGTGCACTCAGGTGATGGCTGGAAGAACCACAAGGCAACTTGTGAAGGTACAGCTGGTTTTGCAGTTGTCTGTGGGCAACTCACCAGCATTAGACTGCCCCCGTACTGTTGTTTTAGCCAGTGCGCTCCTGTCACTTCCCTGTGCTCTTCCGTCTGCCCAAGTCTTCCTCTTTCTGCTACACTCCAGTCTTCCAAATGGAGAACTGCCTTTGCTCTGTGGTTGCTCCTTGCTTGGCACTGTGGCTCCTTGTGCACAGTGAAGACTGTCAGCTCCTGCAACAATGATATTAACCAACTACTACTGCTGCCATTGCTGGGGCAAGAGAAGGTGCAACCTACGAGTCTCAACTGGACTGAATGGCCCAGCATGCTATGTCCTGTCATTAAAACAGATATAATGAGAGCAAAGAAATAAGGTATGGCATGATGGAGTTAATACACTTATTTGGCCCAAGAGCAAGACTGTGTGAGCCTTCACTAAGGTTTGTAGATGTCACAGCAATACAAAGACACAGTAGTTGTAACGGTGCACAATAGCATTCCCCAAGAAGAAGACAATTTGTCTCCTGTCTCTGTGGAAGAAAAGGTCCCTTACAATCTGCTTCAGATGCAAATGACTTAAGGAGCAATGAGAAGGGAGGCAGTGCATTAAAGAAATGCCATTTGGTCACAGATAAATTGTGCACACCTGCACCTGGATGGAATGAGATTCCTTATTGATGTTAAGTATTTGTATTCATTGCAGGTGTATACACCCTGTGGCATTAAAGGTATGAGCAAAGAGAGTGTATGTCAGGAGCTGTTAAGTGTAACACATATTTTTTGAATAAAATTGCTCTGTCTCTTTGTATGGGACGTATTATCTTGTTTTACTAGGTTGGGTATAAGCTCACCACAGACATCAATATACTCGCTACTTTGGTGATGGAATTAAAATAAGAAGTAATGGTTTTGCTCCTTTTTCTTATGTAGAGACTGAGAATTAAGAAATTAAATTAAGTTGATTCAAATTTCAGCAAATCAATTTGAAAAATAATCAAAGACAAACAAAGGAGATAAACACAGAAGAAAGGCATACCAGATCCCAGAAAAATCCAAAAGGCACTCTGAAAAGCAGTTTACAGCAGTAGGGATCCCTACATAACAGACCCATAATCTGGGGAAAATCAATAGCAGCCTAGCCATTTCCACTGCCATCTTGGTGAAGGCTGTACATGTAGGCATCTGTAGGTGACGTGATTTATAGAATCATTAAGGTTGGAAAAGATCTGTGTCCCAGAGAAAGATCAGGCACAAACATTTGTTCTTGAAGCTAGATCCAGGATCTATGCTTGAGTCCCTGAATAACAAGGTTTGACTTTCAAAAGTGCTGAGCCTCATTTGTACCTACCAGAGTAACCAGCATTGGAAAACGAGGCCAGTTCCCTCTAGAGTCAGTTGTGCTGTAGGGTGTAAAAGCTCAGCTCCTGCTTCTCTGTTACAAATTTAGGTCCTGGTGCTTCACTGCATTTTACCTGTGAGGCACCCAGCACCAGAACAGAGCTTCATGCAAACATAATACCTATGACAATAGGCCCGGTGGAAGGACTTTTTGCCTTGAAATGCTTAGAAAAGCCTTTTTATATTTGAAACATCTCATTTAAATTATTTTCAATTTAAAAATCTTAACAATTTGCTCTGTCATACTGGGTAGGTACTACTGTAGCAGTTAGGGAGAGTGCTGAGTCCCTACACCTCCTCAGCCCCACTGTTCATAGCAAGGTGGTAAGAAGGCATAGCCAGAGGTGCGGACATTTACTGCCAAGTGGATGTTTTCTGGAGGGCAGTGAGGAAGGGAGAGCAGATCAACGTGAAGCTCACATCCAGGAGCACTACAGAAATTCATGAAGAAGCTATTAATGTCATTTAATTATACATCCTGTTGAATGTAACTTTCCATTTAGTATATACATTTTTAAAACTATCTTTCATGGAGATAGGATTTAAATTGGAAATGATGCTGCTGGTATGATGATCTGATAAAGTGAAAAATCTAGAGTGTTTTATTTTTCTTGTCTTCAACAAGGACTCTTCTATAAATTAATGTAGCTACAGATGATGAGCCTTGTGCCACTTCAAGGATTTTCTTTACTGAAAAGGCTGTTTTATAACTCTCCACACAGAGGAATCAAGCAAAAGCTTAAGGCAGCTGGCTGTGCTCAGTGTATGAGCATAAAACAAGAGTGTGACAAAGCAGTAACTACTGAAGGTTAACAGGGGCTCAAGGTGACACTGGACACGTACCCAGAAAAAGCCAAAAGAGGCACATCTAAGTCAGGATATCCCCAGAGCTGAAGTAGTCAAGGATGGGAGAGTGCCTGGGGGGGGCGGAGGGTATCATATGCCCTGCCACTCCCCGATGGATACTGCTCCCATCGGTTTTCTGCAGCCTATCCCTAGCAAAAATAATTGTTTCCTCCCCTCATTCCCCCCAAAATAGAACAGAAACAAAGACAATTAAAGGAAAGACACTCAGGAGAAAAGCCAGGTGATCTCTGTACAGAATATATTTCTGGTTAAAGATGTTCTGCAATATAGAAGATCCAGCTAAAAATCCTTCCTCACTGTTCCGTAAAGAACTTAAACCCTGAATCCACCACAGTCAGGAATGGGAGCCCCACCGTTGGACTGCAAATTCCTTCTTTTACATGTGTGTTTTCCTCCTGTAGTTTTCACAACGAACATCAAATACCTTCAGTAAATTTTGCTGCAGAAGTGGCAAATTGTGGTAATCAGAAAACATTCTGCTGGGCACTAAAAAACATTTCTGCCCCTTTTCCACTAGTGCTGATCTAATACCACTGACCTTCCACATACAAGTAACTTGAATGAGGCTTTGTGTAACCTGGATTTCCCCCGTGAAACCACACCACGAGATAGCAGGCCCAATGCACCTTCCTTGTCCAGGACAGTTGCTGTGACTACATTGTCTGTGTCCCTGGTCCCTAGGAGTCCCTAGGAGTAGCTGGTTTTATTGGAAGCACACTAGATGATTGCAATGAAAAATTCCGCCCCTGCAATGCTACTAGGTCTGTTAGGAAAGTGGTTTATTTTAATCGCCTTTGATTTTCCCACACATATCAGAAGTGACCATAGGGTCTTATGGTCAGCTGGCTATGGCGTATCAGCTTTCGCAGGTTTTATTCCAGATTGGCTCAAATGTGTCTTGGAGAAAATTTTTGCTGCAATATGACTGCTTTTAAAATATGATATTGTCGTGGTCCACTCATCCCATCTCACCAGTCTTTGGAGACAGATCATGCCTCGTTCCGATTGTTCACCCTCCCAACAGAATGACTGGCATTTGCAATTTCTTATTTTATGTAGCGTGTTCTCAGACTCTTTCCAACCTCTGTCTTGAAAATGCCACATAACTACCTTGATTGGTGTTTTCTGTGTCGTTCAGTTGCCTGTATTTCTTTTGAGCTGATGATGTCATATTTTTGGTGAACTGGCATGCTTCATATTACAATGTCACTTTTGAAAAGAAGCCAGCTAGGTGCATCTCAGTCTCCTGAAGCCTATGTTTAAGTGCCAGCTCTGCAATATCAGAAGCATGTGATGAAAGCTTCTAGAAGCTGGTAGTAATGGCTTTTTAAAACGCTATCTAGTAATTCACGGTCACCTTCTCTTTGAAGGTTTCCCACACTTGGACACACTAGATATATTTCCAATGCACTTTTCACATGTGCATGGTTCTGCAAGCCCCTCTTTCAGTGTGGCCTTCAACACAGAAGCCACTTACTGCAACTTCTGCAGCCTCTGTCACATCTTTCTGTACACATCTCAATATTTTAGGTGGGCTGTCTCTGAGGTATGGGATAGCTATGCCATGTTGAGGTAACCATATACCACATTTGTGTGACAGTAAACATGAAAGTTAACTTACACCTAAAGGTTCTGGTTCAATGCTAATAGTTTGTAAACTGAGTGAATCTGTTCAGTGTGAATATGTGTTTTATTACTTCTGCCTTCCTAAAGCCAGGTCATGAACCTTGTGCTGTCAGTGGCCTCCTGCATGCAACACCACTTCCAGCTGCAGTCCTGTGTTCCTGGATGGTCCCAGAAGACAGTGGGAATTTCTGCCATAGTTTGCAGCAGCGTTCCCCAAGATATCATTGTATCTGTGCCACCAGAACATCACCCGCTATGATGCAACTTCCTAAGAATCTTCTTGTACGTCTTTCTGGTAACACTGAAAGCCTTGCCCTTAATTTTTACCCCAAATGTCATTCTTTGCCATTTCTATGACATCCCAAATACGATGAAGTAGCTCCAATGACATTTATTAATATACAGTTTGGCACTGGTTGCCAACATGTTGTGCTGATGTCAAGTCAGTTTATATTTCTCCTTTTGTGGGCCTTTGATGTTGAGCTCTTTTTAGTGTTTTGTTTGAAGCACTAAGAGTCTCCTGGCAAACAGCTTGCCTGGTTTCTAAGCAAGTACCATGCTAGTCATCCAGCTCTTGGCTTCTGTGACAATACAACCTGCTTTTCCATTCTCTTTGTGGCTCCCATTGTTAGTTGTTTTGCTCTTGTAATGGAATTGATTTTCTGGGAGTCAGTTCCTATAACAGCCAAACTGTTCTATCTATTATCACATGTAACAAGCCTGGAAGACATCCCAGTCCATCAAAAGAAATAACATGATGGTAATTTACTAGCCTTCTAGCTGCCTTGATGGAACTGAAGATTTAGTCCTCCTGCTACACCATCAGTTTGCTGTTTTTCTATGATAGGAACATTTCTTTTGGCTTTGGGGTTGTTAGGGTCATATATTTTAATAAAAACAGAGGCTTCTTTGTTCTCTTTGTTCTCTACCTGAAATCTCAACCTTTCTTTCCCTGTACCCTGATTTTAAGTTACACTATGTTTCTGGTTTTGCATGTGTGCCATCATATGATTTTAATTTCCTTTGTTTTGCTACAATTTCACTTTCCCTCCTTGCAAAAGGCTCAGGGTTCTTTTGTGACATAAAGCACAGGGCCATGTCCCAGTGTTTGTTCGGCTTTTGGTTTCTAGTTTATTAGTGGCTTCAACCCTTCTCTTGCATCTCAGACTCCACCCAGGTTTACAGACATCTCCTGTTCATTTGTGTGGTTGGTGGTTTCCTTTGCTGTTTTATGCTGTTCTGAGCTCATGTATTTGCAAGTACTCATGTCTTGATGTCTGCTTGTTTCTGTGATTTTGCTCCTTTGTTTCCCTTGTTTTACCAGTTTTATCATCACTGCATTCTGAGTGTTTTCTCTGTAGTTTCTTTCCTCTGTATTTGGGCATGTTTTCTTTGTTAATGCCACCACACTTTCTGGCAGCAGCCCCTTTGCCTATCCCATCTTTGCTCTGTCTTTGGATGGAAGATTGCCCATTAGCCTCGCCCAAGACTACAAATCTTGGTTGAGTTACGTGGCTGCTTGAGCCATTCTCCTTCAAATGCCATTGCCTTTCATCCTGATTATGAATCTAGCCCAAACTGCTCCACCTTTTATGATCTGCTCCTTGCCCAAGTCAGTCCTTTTGCGTGCATTGTAACTAGATCAGTCTCTTGTTCTCTCTCTTTGTGAGCACTCCCACTGAAAGAGTAGATTATTGTTTTATGTCTTTGGGGAGTTGAGTATGCTTTTTGAGCATTTCTAGGATTTTGAATGAAGCCTCCTAGTCTGCCACTTCTGGATGCTGCTGATGTAGGTGATGGTGTTTCCCACCATGCTAAAGTTATAGCCGGTTCTTAATTTTGCTTCCTTTTTTAGCCAGTCTCTTGTTGTTGAACAATATTCTAATTGCTCTACCGCAATCAAGGGAAAATAGTTTTGCCAAAAGAACTGGTAAATTCATCCCGTTTCAAGAGCATCTGCTTGGGAACAGGAAATTGGTCGCTACCACAAGAACCATTTTCTTTCTTTGAGGAAGGTTGCTTGCACTGTTGGGAGCACTGTGGAGGTTTTTTTTGTTTTTTCTGTCCCTGATTTGTGTACTCTATTGGGAAGTCTTCTGTCATTGTCAGCTGTATTTTCCTGAAAAATTACTATGCCTGAATAAAGACCACAGTCCCTTTCTTCTCCCTCAACTGAGGGACTGAGTGCCAAATTGCTATAGCTTTATAAAGAAAATGAGTAATGACTGCACCATCTTCTCTTAGGACAAAATCTACTGGGAAAATTGCAGGTGTTATTCCAAACACTGCAATATACTCCAACCTGCTCATAACTGGGCAATAATTTAACAATGCCTCACAAGGAAACAATTTTGCCTCTTCGCCTACGGTATAGTTCATGTACCAGGTGTCTGTACAGTCTATATTACAAATCCGGTAGACAACATTACACAACAGCTTTATCCACAGTGTTCTTCTAGAAGTGTTATGCATTGTGCTTAAAAACATGCTAGGCATAATAAAAAAGCATCATAAAGTGCATTTTTCTGATATGAGGGGGAGCAAAAGGCAGAGAGCCTTTCATATGAAGTACTTCCTACTCTGTGGGAAATTTTTTCCATTTCCGGGGGCAAAAATGTGTTTTCCAGAAATTCTTTCCTGAATGTCTATGATAAATCATGTTGTGATTAGAGTGATGTAGTCACATTCATGTAATGCAGGGAATTCCTCCTACATTTAACCTGGGTAGCAAAATGTTCAGGCTGCCATGCTGCCGTGTGTGTGCAGTGTAATACTACTGAAGTGCAGGGTATGAATGTCTAACAATGTGTAATTCCTCATGTTTAGGCCCTGAACTGTTGTAGGGTGCTGCTCCTCCACTGAAGATAGCAGACTCAGGTGTCTGAAGAAATCAGACAAGCTCTATAGAAGCAACAACTCAACAGAGATTCTCAAAAAATCACTCCAGCTTTTTTGCCTGTATGAAAACCCCGAGTGCCACAATCTCCCATGTGATCTGCACATAACTCTGTGATAGCACCCATTTTCTTGTTGGGCTGAAGTCCTCAGCTTCTAACAGCAGCCATAGGCTTTCAACTAAACTTGACTGTAATCTGGTGTAATCTTGGTGGTTGATAGTGAATCAAGACCCCTTGGGTAGGCTTCCTACATGACACTTAAGCCTGGTGAACAGATAAACATGTTTATGGGAGACTGTAGCAGCACAGCTGCCTAATCCAATAGAGAGGTTTTCTGGGCTCGTTTGTGTTTGGCTTAAGTTAATGCTATTGTAACTATTTATGTCACGGCACTGTTGGCACAGCTGGTCAGGAAGGAGAAGGTGGAACAACCGTTTCCCATCACCCTCTTCTGTATTTGCCAGTGCAAGAAGTATATGGTGGAACAAACCTTACCCAGACTCCAGAGACTGTTCCCCTCACACTGAGGACTCTTGACACCCCCTCTGTTTAACAGCAGGAAAAAATAATGTGATATTTAGGGCATGCACTTTTATGTCTGTAAAATTTTCTCTATAGTCTATAGTCTGGATTACAAACACCAGGCTAATTATAATAATATCTCCGCTGCTTTTAGGTATTGATCCCTCAATCTACCCTGCAAAGAAAATAACAATTACTGTAAAGAATATTGGAGATTACAGCTAAGCCTCAGGAGCCTTCCAGCTACTGCTGCAGACTGGAAGACGGGCTTATCTTCTGACTCATAACCTAAACAAGCTCCTGAATGCGCATTGTACATGGGAATAGATGAGAATGCTCTGGAGGAACACAGCCAGGAAGAACAGTACTGAAGGTAGATAAGGTCAGACCAATTCTGGTAATAAAAACTAATTAGTAAATCAGCAATGGAGTGTTTCCATAATGTAGGCTACGTTGCATCAGAAAAAGGAAAGACAGAGTGTACCACGTGTCTGAGGGGATGGAAAAACCCCAAAGGGATGAAGTCGGCACGACTGAAGAACTACCTTTACTTAACTACTGAAGGGCTGGGTATGAGACCCATCTCAGACACTTACACTTTTTCACTGCTGCAGACCAAAAATATTTAGGTGGTGTTTGCCTGCAAAGAGAGGAGCTGAATGACGTTCAGCATGAAAAGGATACAGTTGGTCTTAGATGGGCTTGGATTGAAAGGTAATGTCCCACCAAAAGCTCTCTTAGGCTCCCTTAAAAGAGATTTTCAAGACAAAAGTAAAAGGTCATTTAAATGCTTGAAAATGTAAGTATATGTTGTGTTGCAAAAAAGAAGAAAAATACTAATGTCACTGTCTGAAGAAAGATTCAGTATGAATTATAACAGTCATACCATAGGTGCATATCACATTTGGCATCAAACATTATTGAGAGTAAAAATGCAATGCTATAAGAGCATTTTCAACAAAAGTAAAAGTGAACAAAGGAAGAATTAAAAAGTTTACATCATTTGTGTCTGCCTTTGCATGTCAACATGCCTGACTTTTCACAGTGAGGAGTGAGAATAGCAACATTCCTTTTGCTTCAGATTGCAGTGGCATTTTTATTGAGCCCCCACATGTGAGCCCTCCCTGTGAGGGCGGAAATGCAACTGCTCTGACCCCTGGCTGTAAAGTAAGAATGAAAGACAACATTTAGTCTTCTGTTAAGAGGTGACTCTTCAGCACTTACGGAGTTTACAGAGACTTCAATGAGGAGAGGCTGATTGCCCTGTGATGCTGTCTGCTGTGAGCACTTGCAGCACTGCAGACATGACAGTGGGGCACAGCACAATGTAGAGACAGCCCAGAGACAAGGGAAGCTCTTCTCACCCTTCACATCATTGCACTCGTATGGTAGCTACAGGTCCTGATTCCAGATCAGGATTCTAGTGACTGAGCAAGGCTCTGTCTGATGAATAGCAAGAGACTGTACCTTCACCTAGGAATTTCTATTTATTTTTTAACAGAAATGCAGTCTATAAAACCCTGCAGACTAGGGTGACTAGGATGAGCAAAGAACTAATGAAATTGTGAGATTATGTAGGGCAATAAAAAGCTCAGTATGAACAGGTGGGAGTGACAGGATTTCAAAACGGCTTGTTCAAAGCTCTTTGTCTTTTGTTTGCTTTTATTAACACCTAGGTAACATCAATTACTAATTAACAGATGAAATAAGGAAGCTTTTGTTAAAAAATCTAGTCTTCATTCCTTTTTGCTCAAACCACTAAACAATTCCCCTTCTGCTCCAGCGAACCCGGAAGATCAGAATACCACTTCCAGTATTTTTAGTACGCTAAATCTGCAGTCCCTTTTTCAGCTACCTCCTGCCTCTCCTCCTCCTCCTCTGCATGCCTATAACAATGCTATAAAAAATGCAATTTCCCCAAAATTTATAGGGCAGTTCAGACCAATATAAACCAAATAGATGCTACATGCAGCAGTCTTGGTGTGCATTTTTGTCACAAAATGGGAGCTGTTCAGACCCGAATTTAATAGACAAACATTAATTTGGAGGGATTATTTTACAGTATTGATCTGATGTTGGTCTATAGTAAAGTTGGCAGGGAGGCTTTTTTTGATTAAAACTTTTTTGGGGAAGTTGATGATTTATTAACTCATGAACACTGACCTGATCTTAGCAGTCTAAACTCTTCTTTCAAATAACTAGTGTGGAGAAAATATGTCATTTCCATCTTGCAAGGGGACCAGCCAAGATCTTGATCTCAGAGCTTTTCTTTCAGAGCATCAAGAGATGAGGGTATTTGTCTTGGCAGCAGCTGACCTAGGTAGTTACAGGCTCCTGACTGTGATTGCTGCTCCAGCCTGGTACCCAAGGGAGCTCCAGCTGTGAGCACACCTTGTTCTGCAGCCTTTCTGAGGAGGCGCCCAGCAGCAGGGGAAAGTGGGTGGTATGGCAACCAATCTCTCTTCCTCCTTTCCATGAATCCTTTGTATCCAGTAGGCTCAGGGTATGTATGTGACAATGAGCTGCAAAGTGGAATAAGTAGGAGGATGTAAAAATTCTAGGAAGACTTAGTCATGAGTTTCTCCCTGGACAGCACTATCATTTGGATATCTACCCACCAGAAAAAACAAAAAATAAAAATTAAAAAAATATTTAGACACTTTTATTTGAAAATTAGGTTCAGAAGAACTTACCCTGTCAAATGACAAGTTGTGAGTAATAGTGGTGCCTGACAGTTGAGTTCTGATGCTTACAAAGATGCTTAGGCTACATCTATGCAGCCTTTATGATCCATGAAGGGAGCCCAGGGCCTCTGGTCAGCTGGTGAGGGATGACTCACGCTCACGCTCTTCATGATCATCACCCCTGGAGCTGACCACCTTCAGCAAAACTCAGAACAAACTTTGTCACGGTCCCAGTCCAGAGACCTTCATATTCATTCAGCACTGTGCCCCTGTAGCTTCATTGCTTATCATCTGTGCTGCACTCTGTACAGAACCACAACAGAGTACACCAAAAAAAGGCAGCACACCTTCGTCATTACTCCCTGGCAAAGCTGACCCTCAGCCTGTTCCCACCCCACTTGCACCCGCAGTTTCTCGGCACACGGTGGTAGAACCCCTTCACTGAGATGGCCTCTGCCCGGGAGACCCCAGCTGAGAGAGGGCAGGCTTGGATGAGGGGTACCACCAGACAGGGTGCAACGCTGGCTCTTACATCTGCAGACCACATTTGCTTTTAGCTTTCCTCGACACAGCCCCACTTGCTAAATTACCTCATTTTTATGTGCAACCTATGGCAGTCCTTCCCTTGTATAGGGAAGATTTGGGCTTATGGACACCAGTGTTTGTCACTGTTGCGATGAACCATGTGAGACTGCCAACCCAGAATGCAAAATTTAGAAAGATGGAAGATCACCTCTAAGGTGCCTGGCTGGGAACTGAGAGCCCCCTTGGAGCTACATTATCACGCTTCAAAGTGTGAGCCATTGATTTAAGGACAGAAAAAATCCATCACAGTCACACAGGTGATAGGTGTTTGCAATGCCACTCTGCTGAGTTTGTGCACCCACATGGTCCACACTGCACAGTCAGGGTTACCCATTTTTGGGGAGGAGCTGCTGATAGGTTCCGCATCCACGCTTCAGCCAGTGGGCCATAGCAGGAGAGTGCTAACTGCTTTATACAAGCTCATCACAAGGAACTTCCATGGACCTGTGTCTTGGATGGGAGGCAAGTGCTTATTGCCACCTGTGTACATTTAACTGCCTGAGCAATAAATAACCCCCTGATCCTGACCCATACAGCATCAGCTCTCACCTGGTCCTGGAGGTCTGGTCTCCTTCTGGAGCATGAGGGATAAAGGCCCCTCAGGATCACAAGGGATGAAGATCCAGTGGTGAGGTGGCCCTTCCTCTGGTTTCTCCTGCTTAGCACTGAGAGTTCAGGATATGGACGTGGCAGCTTGGGCTCTCTGGTCTATTGGGCTGGAGACAGAGCCTCAGTCCCAGACCAGAGGAACATTGAACATGGTACAGGAAAGGTGGGCCAGTGAAGACTTCCTCACCAAAGACTCAGTGCTGCTTGCACATTTATGTGAAGTTGTAGAAGACCTTTTGGTGGTATCTCTGGCCTTGGAAAAGGCTGGATTCAACTTCTGAAACACAAGTTGGCACAGCTCAGTACAGTGGTTCTATCTTGTTGTGCCAAGCGGCCATGCTATCTGGTGGGAGCTGCCTGGCAGAAGGAGTCTAGAAGCCATCTGGGATGTCTTTGATCTCTTCAGTCCCAGCTTGCCCCTCTGTCTCCCTGCAATGGGCTAGTTGTTCTTAGTGTACCAGCTCAAGTAGCCTTGACAACCCACGAGCATGGTGGCTTTACCTCAGGAAGGCGGCACTGTGTCATGCACACATGAGATGTCAGGGAACTCAAGAGTTATGTAGATAATGTTGAAAGACTGGTGGGCTGAGTGGTGAACCCTTGCACAGCCCTCATCCTTGTTGGTTGTGTGATCCTGGAGTGAAGTTCTCATCCACCTGTTCTGGGTTTCCTCTTGGAAGGAATTAGTTGGTCCACTACACAAAGAAGCTCAGGAGCAAACTAACATAGATGATGGCTGGACAATCATCACAGCAGGGCTAGGGGGACCAAGGTCCAGAGGAACCCATGGAGAAGTGCCTTCTTTAGTACTCTTCATCCCCCTTGAAAATCTAGAGTCTCTAGTCACCCACAAACTAGCAGTGCCTTAATTGTAAAAAAATTTAGCTATTCCTGCTTTGAACGTACTTGTGTGAGGAGTGAGGTGGAAACATTCCTTTTAACAATGACCCCAAGAAAATGTACATATATGGTCTACTTGTGCTGGACAATTAGCAGATGTGTTGCCCCCCTCCCTGAGCTGCGTTCAGCTGGGGATTTCCAGGAGGATTGAGAGCTTTTCTTTCAGTCTCTCTGGTGAGTCCACCCAGTGAGTTCACAGTTCCCCCCTGACTCTATTCCTGCCACCCACCCAGCTGGGAGCAGGGGCACCCATTAACCCCCTTCACACCTCCAGGTGCAGCTGTTGTGGCTCAGCAGAGGTACTCCTTAATTAACTTGTTTAAATTAATAGAAATCCAGCTGGCCAGCATAGCCTGACTGAACATGCCACTAACCACAGACCTTCCTGGGGCCACTTCCCGTCCCCTGCTCCTTACTTTCCTATAATTAAATCCCCTATCTAATGTCTTCTCATTGTTTCACTCACAGCATTGAGAGATGCTCTAGAGCCAAGTAGCTGTACCTGAAAACTATGCAATACTGTACATTTAGGTGCCTTTTTCCCATGTTAACTAAAAGGGGCTCCTGCCCTCAGCAAACCGCTTTCTGACACTATACACTTGTCCGTATTTGTTATATTAGAGGATATTATTCAGAACCATATACTGTATGTGCCAAGCATTACATTTTAACACAAAGCAAGTACAAGGTATTCAAATGCAAGAACAATAACTTTTTTAGAAAAGAAAGCCTAGCTGGAAAATTGTATTTACAATTAAAGGACTTGTAGTAAAACTCAGCTGCTGGGTGGGAAGTGCAGGTGACATTTTCGGAGTCATTATTAAGCCAATTTACCAGCATGATGTGAAGGGGTCATAGCACTTTATCATATAGAAGAGAGATAAAACTGAGATCTTGATCACATGGTACTCATTAGTTTTGATGTATAAATGATACTTATTTTTCTTAGGTGAAGTAAGTAGGGTTTTTTTAAATGACTTTTCTTTTGTTTCTGGGAGAAACTCTGTTTTAGCCTAGGTTGTAATTATGATCTCAAACATACTAAGGTGAGGTAGTGCATGCAACACTGTTGTTACCTGCAGGAGGCACCGTTTAATGCACAACTTTCACCGTGGGAAGGACAATAAGGGGGGGAATGCTGTTCTCCGGTGCACCAGGGGAGACACTGCATTACTGCAATTGCTGTGAAGTGGCAAATGTTATTTTAATGACGCCCAGCTTGGTAGTTTCCCAAGGCTGAAATCAATATCTTGATGGTTAAACTGAAGCTACCATTATATTACTAAGAACATATGTATGACCTCCCTGACAATACTCAGAACATTGAACTGAGAAAAGGAAATCTCCCTGTTGAAAGGCTACAGAAACCCAAATTCACTACAATATAGAAAATACATGTTCATTTAGATAATGCTAGAAAACAGCAACAAAGTAGAGATAGCTAAATATTCATTATAGGAGAGGTTTGTTCTGCTGCTTTTGAGCATAAGCAATAAAAGGTCATGCTGTCTCTAATTTAATTGCTCTGTATTGTGCTAATCTACCTAATGTCCTCTTTGCAAATATAGCATCATCTTAAGCACTTTGTGCCACGTGGGCTAACGTTCAAATTATGCTCTTTACTGCACTTATGTGTTTTGTAATTAATTAACCGTGGTATCAGAAAACTGTTGGTCCATTTGTAGCTTTACATTCCTATGAATGGACTATTTTTTACTGAATTCTTTCATAAAGTATATTTCTCTCACATCTTCAGAATTTTTGCTTGCAAAAACCCTGTTCCGTTTGAATCTGCGGGATACCTCAGACCTCTTGCAGCTGACGGTATGGATTTTACTTCTGAGAATAACAGTAAAGTTTTGTTCCTTCAGCTCAAAGCAGGGATTGTATTTACGAAGTGTTTTCAGAAACATGCATGGGTTGACTTTTACTGGCTGCCCCTGCTCTGGACAGAGAAGAGAGTCTCATGTTGTGGGCAGGGAGGGGATGGTTTCTGATTTTTTTTTTTTTTAATAAGAAAAAGAATTTTCTTATTTTCATAATTTTCACCTTTGTTCATAAGGTTTTTCATAACCTTAGGAACAGTGTTGGTTTTGCAGATTTCTATCTGATTTGCTCCTTCTTTTTCTTTTTAAACATTGTACTTCACTCTTATGGAATTCCTTGGCACTAGCCAGGATTTCTGTAGTGAGGAAAACACTGGTTAACATCCATATGAAAGTCAGGGTCCCACAGAATTTCTGTCCAAGTAGAATGACACAGTAGGGTAGGGAAATCCTGCAGGAATGAGCTGCTAACCTTGGTGCATAATCATTTCTGAAGAATGAGGACTCATGGGCAGAAAGTAGGGTGCTCTTCCTTTCAGTGAGTTGCACTCAACTTTGTTCTTAAGTTACTGCTGTCACTTTGGCATACTCAACATCCTTTTTTGCCTGACCTTTTCCCTAAGGACCATCAGATTTTCCACCTCACAAGGAAGAAGATCCCTCCGGCCATCAGTAATCTAACATGACATCTTGTTCCAAGCCCATGTAAGTGAACACCGATGCTTCAAAAGTTTACCACTTTATGGGAAATTAGTCTGGTCAGGTATGTTGTCAAGAAAAGGTAGGAAACTTACAAGTGGGACCAGCTAATGAACATACATTTCTGGAAACTCTTTAGTGAGAACATCTGTACATTTACTTATATCTGTACTACAGTACTTAATGTTAAAAGGTGGAAATTCTTCCTAGTTTAGCAGAGAAAAACCAAACCTACTCCACCATCTGACAGGAGTAGACAGACATTAATAATCTTTGGGTAAGGCTCTCCATTCTGGTGTTCATCACTTAGGGTAGATTAGGACTAACTCATTAAACTGGCTTTGGGTTTATGCTGAAATTACTAAGGTCATGGCCAAGCCTTTAAATTTTTTTTGAAGTATTATTTCATGGTCATTCAGAGCTGGGGAAAATGACTGTCAGCCTCTGTACGATTATTCTTGCAGTGTGGAATATCTTATTGATCTATTGACAGATAACGCTTAGCAAACCAGTTCTCACCAAAGGGTAGCGTATTTGTAGGAGTCCTTCGTCTACCACTAGAAATTCTCCTATTGCCAGGAAGATGTTTGATTCCGAGATGAAAAGGTAAAATTGAGCTAAGCATGGACACTATTCAGACAGGTAAGATAGTATCATTATTTTATAACCTTTTATTTCTGAAACATCCAACTTGGATAAAAAAGGTAACCAACAAACCACCAACAAACCAACAAAAACCCCAAATGAGCACAAAAGATACTAAACCCACAGCAAACCAAACAGAAGAAAAAGCAAGAAATTAAGCCAAAATACTCATCCACTAAAGTTGCAGCTCATGGATTTTACAAATAAGCAATTTTGTTAGGAAACATGAGAAGGGATAAATTATTTTATAGAGAGCTGGTTCATGACTGCATTACTATACCTTTATTGGTATAGTTTGAAATCACAGCAATGCCGCCACAGCTCTAATGCACAGGACTTGGTACGTATTGTCCTTGGCTCACTGAAGTTGGAAACATTTTGCTGCAATCCTCTTTGCAACCAAAATCATGCTCTACAGTGTTCAGTTATGAACAACTGGCAACAAAAATCAGGTAAGCATCCAGATGAACTTCTCTAACTTTTTTTCATATGAAAGCTTTTTAAAAGAACACCAAAAGTCATAGGCAATAGTTAAAGTGAGAATACAGAAACTGAAAATGGAGCTGGTATATGAAAAATACTTGTAACATTGTTTGAACTTCAACACCTGTTCATTCATGGATAATAGACATGAAATGTCATCTAAAAAATAATTTTAAGAAAAGTTTTCTTTCACTGGAATTCACTGCTACACCATACTTAAAATGCATGTTTGTAAACAATTTGCATAGTCATCTAAAAACCACTTTCTTGTTGACAGAGAAGTTTGACATGTGGACGGCAATTCAGCCTAACTTAGTGAGAACTCAAAATGCAAGTCACTCCAGCTCAAAGTCAAACGCAGTCCATCTGCAAGTGTGTGTATGTACTTTACTGACTGCTCATAAAATGTATGTAGCTGTTTTAAGAAAAATAATAACACAGAACTTCCATACCAAATGCCAATGGTTCTCTGAGTGACAAGGAAAGCAAGTGTTTCATTAAACATTTTGTGACTAGAAAAAAACCTGAATTACCCCTTGATCACAGGATGGTTGCAAAAATTAGGAAAGACCATCTTCATACCATCTAGTGAATTTATCATGTAAAAACTGATCAGAAGCTTTTTGTCTAAAAGATTTTTCAATTTGAACACATCTTTTTTTTTCCATAAAACGCTAAAGTATAGCAAAATTCAACAGAGTGAAAACACTTTAAAACAATATTTGATAATAATATTTTCAAGACAGAACTTGTTTGGAATGCAATTATCTTGTTAACTGAAGATTTTTAAAACCTTTTTTATTGCTTTACTTCTGTATTTCTTCACATGTCAGTAGTTGTACATAAAGTTTTGCAACAAAGCACACATGCAAATACATGAAAGAGACACAATTAAGAAAAAACATTGTAACAAAAATATTTAATTTAGGATTCACATGTCAGAGGAAATTTGAACACATTTGTATTTCTGAACAGAAATTAAAATAAATTTTGGATGCAGAAGTTTCTAAGAAGCAACTGACTTTCCATCACTCTCGTTTAAGCTGTTTCTGCAGTTCCCAGAGGTCAGCGCATTCGCTGAGCTCTCTCTTTGTCACCACTGCAAACCCACACAGAAGAAAAGAGCAATGTCTGAAAACTTGTACATGTTTGAAAACTCATGTATATTCAGTCACCTTTGACTTTCGTACTCACTTTCTACAGGCACTTGCATGTTTTGAGTGTTAATGTCATGAATACTGAGGGAACCAGATGGTCACACTAACCATCACTCTCCCCTCTGTAAATGTGAGGAAGGTCAGTCACAACTGAAGTACTTGTAAACGGGGAAATCATGTGAAAAGCTGTTTTTCTTCAGACTCAGAAGGATTTTCTGTGGATCTGATGGCTTTATGTAACTGGCAGTGGCTTGTGAGCCATCAGACCCTCCCATGGGGCCTGTGGGTTTGTTGGGCAGTGACAAAATGATGGCTAACATGAGCCAAGTGGGTGTTGGTGACAGGCAATAAATCTCTGTAGGGAAGTTTGGCACATGTGTACCTGTCAGGTCTACTGTAATGGATGTTAAAAAAAAAAAAAAATTAACTGAATTGTTTAATCTGTATGGTACGTATGGACAGGAAAAATCTGAAATGTTCTTTTCTCTCTCCCCCTGAGCTGAAGCCCCAGTACGTAATAACTGCTACAGAGAGAATAAATATTTTACTTGAAATACAATATTAACAACTTGGACAATCTCATCTTGCTGTACATTTGTAGTCTAGATTCTCTCCTCTGAAATTATTGGATTAAAAATGGACCACCATGTATAAACTATTTTTGCTGTATAAGTGTGAACAGTTTTGCAATGCTAAATAAGCCTACCAATTACTCCCTGGGCAAAACAGCTGAAAGTAATTTTCCATGTATTTCAGTACTTGCTGTCTGCAATTATACATCATTGCACTAAGCAACGTGACTTCTGAGATCCTGATGTGTTAACAACCAAATGCAAGGAAAAGAACCTACCACCACTGCAGTGGATTGACCCTGGCCAGCTGGCAGACTCCCACCTAGCTGCTCTCTCACTCCCCTCTCCCACAAGATGCAGAGAAAACAGAAGGTGAGGAGACTGGTGAATCTAGATAATGTCTTTTTACTAGGGAAAGCAAAAGCTGCACACACAAGCAAAGCAAAAAGAGGAAATCCTTCACTACTTCCCACTGGCAGATGAACATCCTGCCACTTCGCAGAAAGCAGGACCTCAGCAGGCACAGGGGTTGCTGGAGGAAACACCATAACCACAAACGTTCCTCTTTCCTCTTCCCCCTGAGTATTTATCGTTCAGCATGATGTAATTTGATATGGAACATCTCTTTGGTCAGTTGGGGTCAGCTCTTCTGGCTGCGTCCCCTCCCAGACTCTTGCCCACCTCCAGCCTACTTGCTGTGGGAGAGAGGGAGAAGAGAGAAAGTCCTGACACTGTGCAAGCACTGTTCAGTAGCAGTCAACACATTGGTACGTTATCAACATGGTTTTAGCTACAAATGTGATATGGGCTGCTATGAAGAAAGTTAACTCTGCTCCTAGCAGACCCAGTATAACTATAGCCAAGTAACTTTGCTTCCCTGAAGTCTGCAAACTGCTGATTGTAATGGGGCAACCTACATGCAAGAGAGCAGAAGCCTGCCACAGAAGCTGTAGTGCCCTTTATTGCCATTTTTTCCTGTTGTGGTTTTGTGTGGTGGGTTTTGTCTGGTAGCAGGGAGGGGCCACAGTAATGGCTCCTGTAAGTAGTTGCTAAAGGTTTCCTCTGGCTCCAGCTCTGCTGGTAGCAAGGGAGGGGTCTGCAGTGGCAGCCCCTGTAAGTGACTGCTAAGGGTTCACCTAGTTGCAAGCCCGCTCTGGTGGCAAGGGGGGGGCTACAGTGGTGGCTCCTGTAAGTGACAGCTAAGGGTTGGGGGAAGGAGTACGACCAACCTAGCCCCTGTGAGAAACTACTGGAAGTTTCCCCAGCTTCAGGCTGGACCCACCCCAGGCCAGGGTTGAACAAATCAGCGCCTCTGCGAATTACATATTTAAGAGGGG
>NW_010099367.1:0-850 GCF_000699245.1 Pterocles gutturalis | reverse complement strand
ATATATAGAAATATATACATTTATATAATATAGACTAGAATTATGCAAGATTATGTTAATTCATAGAAATGTAATTTTTAGTCCACCAAGCAACATCCTCTAAGAAATGACCTTTCACTAAAGATAGTAGTTTAATTAACAAATTAAATAATCCCACCACCAGATCCCTGTCCAGCAGAATCCACGCTTTAGAAAACAAGAGCAGTCAGAAACCGAGTAGCTGTCTTTTGCCTTGTGATATACAAGACAGACTATCCCATGTTCCAAGACACGGAGTTTATGTGGCTGCTTCCTTGTGGAAGTCTTCTCAGACTAGACGGAAGGGCAAGTTCCAGCTTGCCCCAAGTCTTGCCATCGCATGGTGAGGGGCTCTGCCCATCACTGTTTGTTTTTTTTTTTTTCCAGATGGCATTCACATGCCATTACTGCTGTAACATTCTTCAAAGAAATCATGTTGTGACAGCCATCCTTCAGTCGCTAGAGGCAGCGAGATACAATGGAAAGAGCTTTCATCGTCTCCTAGTGTCAGTGAAGTCTCTTGTTCCAAATCCACACAGCCAAGGTCTTCCCCTGCTTTTCATCGCACGAGTCCGAGGGGCAGCTCACGTCTCCGGGCAGAAGAGCTTCGTGAGGAGGTTCATGATCTTCTGCCCCCCGCCCCGGCGCAGCTGTGGGGCGCACTCCGCCGCCGCCTCCCGCTCTGCAAGGCACGCGCAGCCGTCACACATCGCACCGCCGCCGGCCCGCCCACCGCCCCTTGGCATTTTAATGACATCTTGACAATATTGTCATTTTTAAAAAAAAATTTTCCCCCCTATTTTCTTAATATTAGCCCCCTCACTACGAGCAG
>NW_010099366.1:0-484 GCF_000699245.1 Pterocles gutturalis | reverse complement strand
AAGAGAGAGACACAAATTCACTTTTTTTTCTGTTTCTTCTGTGTTTTTTTTTTCTTTTCCTAGTGCCTTATTATGCCATGTAACTTAAAGCCAGTATAGTTGTGTCTTGTCGTTGGATACGTACATGCACATACAGCACCTCCCACCCCCTACACTCACCTGTATGTACACAGTAAGCAAAACTGCAACGGGCCAATGATACAAAACCATATTATTATGATCAAGCACATAAAAGCCACTTCTGTGGGGTTTTTTTTACACTGTATGCATATGTGTATACAAAGAGGACACAGCTCAGCCGGCATATTTTAAATGCCTTTTTAGGATGAAAAGAAAACCTCCCCAGGAACTCTACTGACCATCAGTGACCAGTCCTATTCTGATTAGAGGTGTCATGAATCCATCATTTGTGTTGCATTATAAAGGGAGCCTGAATATCTAAAACAGAGGGTAGATTTCTTTTTCACACCCGTGCAGAAAGCAT
>NW_010099365.1:0-2323 GCF_000699245.1 Pterocles gutturalis | reverse complement strand
GGTGGTGGTCCTGACACCAAGACAAATAGGAAAACATATATTTAAAGAAATAATGAAGCAAAAAGTACTGGAAACAATTTCAAACACAAAATCCATATATTGCATCACCTTGGGACCAAGCTGCATCCATGTGGCAGTAGCATATTTGAAATAACCCTGTGTCAAATTTATTTTCCAGAATTAGGCCAAGGACTTATAATATAGACACAATATAGAAAAATGTCAGCCATTCAGTTCTGTCAAAATAGTGATCACCCTGACTGCCATTGCAATGCAGCACCAGTCATGCTGCTGCACAGGAACCTTGGACAGGAAAAGATGATTGAAAGCTGGTGATGTATGTGAAACACTGCATTATTGATTGACAAAAGCTGGCTGTAACACATTTCAGGGAAAGAAATAGTGGGCAAGTTAAAGTTATGCCACTGAGCAGCCTATGAAATAACTTAAACACGGAAGCTTTCCCAGTGTCTCCCTCAGAAGTAAAAGTATTAAAGCATTTAAGTATAAATTTTACTTTATATTATATACTAAGCTATTGAAGCATATGAAGACTGTAGTCAATACATGTATTTTTTTAATAAAAAAATAAAAACTAAATAAAAAGGGAAAAAAGAAATCTGGGACTATACTGCAGAACTTCCTCTCCTCTGTCTGGGCTAACCTGATAACAAGCTAATGCTAAACGGACCTAAGATTTTCTACAGCAGATCTCTGTTAACCTTTACTGGGACCATGAAAACATGAGTGCCCTTAAGAAAGCTATTAAACTAAACATGTGAGGGGGGTTAGAGCTGTTTCATATGGCTAGCCAATTATCCTTTCGTAGCCTTTGTTTTCTGGCCAGAACTTGGTGAACTCAAAATATCATGCATTATGTTGTAGGAGGAGCCTGTCTTCCATCCAAAAAAACTTATCTGACAGAAAAGACTCAAAAGCCAGATACAAGTCCTTTAGTGTTGGAACACTATGAAGCAGCCACAGGTCTATTATTAAGCTGCTGAGAAATACCATGAGTTGATACTGGTATAAATGAGAGAGAACAGTTTCCCTAGCAGATCCTGAACAGCCAAAGAGAGGGGGCAAATATTGATGCTAGCTGAGAGGGTCAGTGAAAGATACATATATCCTGTAGGATTGTCTCTGATATCTGACAGAGTCCTAGCCCCAGAAAGAACTCAGAACAGACCTTGTTCACCTTTCATTATAGAAACTGTGGAGAACTAATGTAACTGTCAAGAGGAAAAATACCAGCAGACCTCATGAAAGCTGGAAGTTCCCCTGGCAGAGCTGCAGGAGGGGAAGGCTGAAAGAACAGGAACCAGGAAAGTGAGGGCAGGTAGAGGATTCCAGTGCAGTGAAGTAACTCCCCATGTGCTGAGGACAGTTGACACAGGCGTTAATCTTTTCTCTAATACAGAGCAATGTGTGTGAAGAGAAGCATGTTCTGATGATACACGTCTCCCCAGTTTTTAACACAATACCTTGTAAAGGAAAAAATGTTTCAAAGCAAGTGAATGGAGGGTCTTAATTATCTTGCACATCTAGAAGAACCACTAAATCCAGATCTCCTTTTAGTTCTTGCAAATATGTTAGTCTTTCACAAATCAAAGAAAAGGTGCTGATCCAAACTCCAGTGGTGCTGCCGGAGACAACTGCACTTCCAAATGTATTTTTTGGCATGGAAATGATCTTCTTTCCTTGTTAAACTACTAGCAAAATAAATATAAGAGAAGTCATGTTTCTGTTTGCATGGTGGGTATATTTCCTGATTAGCTGAAGCTAATCCTTAACTTTAAAGCTGAACTTTTTTAAAAAAGTGAAAATTTAAGAATATCCAATAAAGGCTATTTTACAGATGTCTTTTGAAGTACTGTTTGTAAATACGGTCACTCTATATAATGCCGTCAATTTAGGAACTACCCATTTTGACAGCACTATTGGGTATCATTTTTTCTTATAAAGAGGACTGAGTACCGCAAACAGTGGAATATGTACTTGATTTCCAGAAGTAGGTAGTACAAGGTTAACCATGATTTCTGTGGAGGGTTGACCTTGGTTAGCCGACAGATGCCCTCCCAGCTGCTCTCTCACTCCTCCTCCTCAACTGGACAGGGAGAAAATAAGGTACAAAAAAAATTAATGATCCAGATAAAGACAAGGAGATCCCTTACCAATTACTATTACAGGTAAAACAGATTCAACTATTCAACTTGCGGAAAATTCCTCTATTGGCAATAAAAGAGAATTGTATGATGAGAAACAAAGACAAAAACTGAAACACCGTTCCCCATCATCCTCCCTTCTTCCCAGGCTCAGCTTC
>NW_010099364.1:0-625 GCF_000699245.1 Pterocles gutturalis | reverse complement strand
AATAGTCTTAAATTGATATGTGCTCAGTTTCCCACAGATCTGTAAACCATTTTGTTGACTTAAACAGGAAATTATTCCCTGAGATCTAAGTGTATTTTAAGCTTTAATTGTTTTAATTTAAACCCAGGCTCATTTTCTTAGTTCTCCATAGCTGTGTTGTTTCTGCTAATATTAATTTTTAACCTGTTCAGCTAATGTTTCTCGCTACTCTTTTCCACTTTGGGCAAATAGGCAAAGAATCGCTTACTACTAACAGGGACTCCTGTTCAAAATAATCTGTTGGAATTGATGTCCCTCTTGAATTTTGTCATGCCACATATGTTCATCAGTAGCACAAGAGGAATCCAAAGGATGTTCTCTTCAAAACCAGTAAGTATTATACATTCTCTTCTTGAAAACAACATTTCTTTGCTAGAACAGTGCTGTTGCTGAGTAACTTCTAGTTTATATTGGTATCTTATGGAAATAGGTAATGTGAGTATGACAATCTAAAAAATGAAACAATGAAATAAACCCTTTAAAGTAAAGATGTGTCATAACAAGAGATCTCCGAATACTAATGGTCCTGGTAGATCTGTCTGTTCTGTCTGGGTTTCTCTCATCCAGTTAGAATAGTTAAAGATAG
>NW_010099363.1:0-8121 GCF_000699245.1 Pterocles gutturalis | reverse complement strand
AAATAATAATGATAATAATAATAATAGTATTATATACAAATACACGGATATATAAATGAGTGATACACAGTGAAACTGCTAACCACCCGATGACCAAGGGTCAGCCTATTGCCGGATTATGACCCCAGAGCAGAAAGAGTCCTGAAACTGCAATCCCAGAAAAGAGATAAGAGCCCAAGTATCCAAGAGCAGACCAAGAGGGTGAGACAACCCCAAGAGAGAGGCGACACAGAGAGAGAAATGACTCGGAGAGGGAGAGCACACTTCGGGTCAGATCTTCATCTATATACTGGGCAACACATGCATGATATGGAATATACCATGGGCCAGTTTGGGTCTCACTGAAACATATGCTGTGCCCTGTTAAAGTAATGGGATTCCATAGTGATGAAGTCTTTGACAACTCATTCCAGCAAATAACTATGTACATGATTTTTCCACCTAGAATGTTTGAAATTGGCTTTTTATGTTTTAAAAATACTTGCATTTTCTGGAAGTGTTCTAAATGTAAGCTGAAATGTATGTTAAGTTAAATTAATTGAGATGGTTGTGCCCAGTTGAATAGAATTAACTGTTGCCTACTTCAATAAAGCAGCAAATTTGCAAAAATAAATCTTTATTTGAAAGAGAAAAGATTATACAATATTATATTGATAACAACTTTACAGGAATGCTGTGGAGGGTTTGGCATATAATATTTGGTTAATACATTGTTGGATACATTTTTAAGCTGGTATTTTAGTATACAGAAATGAGTGATTTATGATCAGTTACGTAGTTAGGTAACTCTTATTTGTTGAAATTCACATACATTCACCATAGTAGGCTTGGTTACATTTTATTCAGGGAAGCTCTCATCCCTTTTACAAAGAGAAAGACCAGGCCCAGAGAAAACAGAATCAGTTCTGCATGTTGTTGTGCACATGATTAATTTTACATACCTGAGTAGTACCAGCAAACTTACTGCACTGTTTGGATGACAAAACATTAGCACAGTGTGAAACACTGGTGGTACTCAACACTGGTGATTTTTAATTAAAATTGCATTTAATAACTCTTATTTACTGGAGTGGTCCTACTTCAATTGTATGAGTACCCATGGCATAGCATATCTTTCTGCTTCAATTTAGTGTATTAATCCCAGAGAGTAGGAACCAGCATAGACAGTGATAATTTTCATGTTCTCAGAATCTGCCAACCTGAAGGCCCGATTTTGCAAAAAGTCTTCGTGTACAAGAGCAGTAACATTAACAAGACAGACAGATTTACATACGCAACTCTATCTTTCCCCACCTGTGGGCTGAAATGAACATTCACCAGTGATTCTCGACACTTATTGTTCCTTCCATCTAGTTTTTATGATCAACATTTATTATTGTGAACTTCAATTTCATATTTATTTTCTAACCAAGTAATTACATGTACAGTTTAACTGTAATATTTATTTTTATGTTATACAGTATCATAAAAATGTTATGCATAGCACCATCTGTTGGCTAAGGTAGCTGTAACATATGAAAAATAGTTTATGCAGATTAGATAGAAATGAGTATACCAACAAGAAAACAGGAAAAGGACCATAAAAAAATTAGATAACTAAACTGCATACTAAAATAGTCTTACATTCATCTTGTTCTGTACTCTACAGGATATATTTCCAAAGCACAATATTAAGGCTGCTGAAATTGAGAATTGTTGACTTTTTGGGGGAAGAAAAGGTAGATATGAAAAAGCTATTGAACCTATATTAGTGTAAACTGATAAACAGTAATAAAGAGAAGGTGATAAATGAATTCACCTGCAGCGTCATAGCTCAGTGTGAGCTGTAGCGACATGCTTCTCTGGATCCTCAGTGCTCCCAAATGGCAATAGAAACATAATTAGTAGAAAAATTATGGTATTTTCTGTTGTCACATACCTATCTAGAGAACTTCTGAGGCAGAATTGTGTACTTCTGCCACGTACCCACCCTGACAGTCTGAAAGGCAGACTGGTCCATGAGGTGCTTGGTCTTTCAGAAGTTCAAGTCATGTCATGAGTGCGTGTGCGTCTGTGTGTGCATGCATGCGGGTGGGCATGCAAGCAATCCTCTCTGCTAGTCAGTCTGTATTGTATAAAGGCCAGCCACAGCTGCAGTCTGACACCCTTCATGGCATCTCCTCACTGTGAGGAGGAAGGCTTGGCATGCTAGCACTTATATCAGTGTCCCCTTGCCTTGCCTTAGGCGGCCTGACACTTGCTACAGCCAGTTGTGTGCTGGCCTGGATGGGAAAATGGGCTGGGCCTTGGCCAGCATTTCTGCACGTGGCATGTCAAATCTCTATCCAACTGTCTCCTACTGGTCCTGGAAAACACTACGGAAAGCAATATGCGTATCAGGACAACAAGGTTGCAGGAAGGTGTCTGTCATCCCCTTGTGCACTGTACGTGTCTGTATACAGTGGGGTTTGCTAAGCAACCAAAGATATGGTGACTTCTGTCTAGCAGTTCAGGGAGACAGACCAGCAGTGGCATCTGAAATCATCTTAAAAACTGATATGTACACCTTTTTGTTAGTCCAAGCCAGATGGTGAGAAGAATGGACAAATCTTTAATTGTCCAAACAAGAAATTGCAGTACTCTGTGTTTAGACAAATGGACATTGAGATAAAGAAATCAAGAATGTTCTCACACAGATTAATTATAAAAACTGAATTAGAGCTTACATTAACAGCTGCCTCTTCATTCAAAAAACAGATAGTAGAAGAAATACCTGTGAGTTAAGTAACAGGAGCTGTATCTCTGTCAGGAGTATCCACTCTTAAGTCTCCCGATACCGGCACAAAAAGGCTGCGGCTGCCTCACGCAAAGCACTGATCTGATACAAACCCACTCTATGAGTTCAAATTCAGTCAAAACATTTTGTCATGTTGATTTAATGCAAGCAGGCTCCTTTGTGCCTGATGACCTCCACAGTTTGTTCAGCCTAATTCAACAGAAATGCAGTCATGCATTTGATCTGGATCAGTTCAGAAGTGCTGGACGAGCCAGTATGGTGGGAGATGAGGCACTAGTTACTTGGGACACCTTAGCTTCAAGCAGGTTCTACAATTAACTCTGGTAGAAACCCAGGGCTACTCCAGAGTGTGCACATTTCACTCCAGGCTTGCTACCCTTGTGGCAGGAAGGAAGCCAACAGTCTTTCAAGACCTGATGTAACATATTTTACCTCCTCTAGTTGCCATTCTACAGGAGCAGAGGAAGTCACAATTCCTTCCACCTACCACTGTGAAGGAGACATATTCACGCAGCTAATTATTTATGGAGCATAAGTGTAGGCCGACTTAGCCCTTTCTGAAAGTTTTAGGTGCAATTACAGCAACAAATCCAACTCTCAATGTTGTACAAGCCACCAATGTCTAATAGAACATTTTTTTCTCCAAAACTTACGAGAAAGTGTGAACATCAAATGAAGCTCAGGACTACTGCATTCACTGCCCAAGGCCACAAGACAGATATCTCAGTATCCTCTTGTTATAAAGAAAAAGCAAATACTGAAGCAGGTTCATTATATCATTTTTGTCTACTCTTAAAATCTGGAAATCTGGATAGCAGTTATGAGACTAGTATTTGGCTTTTTGAGACGCCCATAGAGGACCTGGTGAAGTTCTGGGATTTACACCTTTTTGTAATAAATGTTACAAAATACAATTGAAAAACCCACCAAGGTTATTCTCCTGAGAATGGGTTCTTCACTGATAATAGAAATAGCAGGAAGAAAAGCTACAGTGAACTGAAATTTACCTTTGATTTTATAATAACACTGTTCACATTTGTCAATAGATTGAATAGTTACAGTGCATGTCTATAGCACACAATGGAAATCCATCAGTATGGGCCAGGGAACGGTTATAGCACAAAATAACCTTTAATTCCTCCACATTAGTTAACACACTGCAGACAAAACAATTATACTTCACTCTCCTGCTTTCTGTATTCCGCTCTGCTCACTCTCTAGAACAAATGGATTTCTGCATTTATCTGTCCCAGAAAAATGCATGGAAACATTAATCATTTAGGTTAACACCTCTTGGCACAAATGAAACCAAGAATTATTTTGCATTCTTATGGTCCTAAATGCTGAACATGGGAGAATAAGCGCAGGTGAACCAGGGAAATCTCTAGTGGTCTTGTTTAGTGAACATGTGGTTGATAATTTGCACTACCATTTCATCAACGTGAACTTGAGGACACAAAACCTTCCCTGCGGATCTATGTGAGGGCCTAACTTGCAGTCTTTCCTCCTGTTGGTCAGAGAAAAATATAGCCGCTAGTGGATTTTGATTTTGCTGCTTAAGACAAAGGAAGGGTGTGTTTTGTTTGATGTTAATTCATTTTTAATCCATCTCCATGCACATGAAGGACAAGACAGGAATCAGGAGCAATCAACAAGTATCTGTCAATATGAAATTGTGCTGGACCAACCTGGGAGAGTGGTGAACATAAGACACCTTGACTTTAGGAAAGCTTCTGACACTGTCTTCTGTGCTATTTTCATCTCGAAGCAGCATCACACTCTACTGCTAATAATGAATGGTTTAATGTCTGGCAGCTAGTAACAAGAAAAGAGTTTGTGCTGCCTGGTGGAGAGGAGATAAGGGTGATCTCATAGCGTACAACTACTTGGAGGATTTACAAAAATTACAGAGTCAAACTTCTCAGTAGGGGTGGACACCACAACAAGGGGCAAATTGCAGTTTGGGAGATTCAGATTGAACATTAGAAAAAAAAGATTTCCCTGGGAAGGATACTGCAACACTGGCCACTCAAAGACTGTGAAGTCCCCACCCCATTCAAGACTTCCATTCCAAAGGGAAGCACACTGATGGTGATAGTACTGCTTTGAACAGGAGATTGGACATCTAACCAATCCTTCTGTGGTACGAAATTGGCATGATCATATGACAGCATTACGGAGCCATTAAAACTGACCCAAATTCACTGATGAAATTATATAGTGCTATAGCTAGTCTGTTGAGACATTAGAGTCATTATTATGTTATTCTGAATAGGAGTAAAAGAAAAACAAAAGAGAAAATGCATCTCTTTCTTGCCCTTCCAAATGCTTAGATCCAGCATTAGAACCACATTGGAGGAAGATGTGGACATGCTAAAACTAGGAGCTAATCAACACTGGACAGATGCACTGGAAAGTGGGAAGGTTTAGTGGTTTATGGTCTGTTTAAGTGAATCAAGGACAGTCTGGCCAGATTCAGTGTACAATACAATGAACAGTAATAGATGTAATAGGTTAAATAGACCCTCTTGTATGTCTTCTTGCTTCCACCATTACAAATCAAAAGAATTACCGTCATCCAAGTCAAAGACCAGGATCTGACAGCAGTAATGGTGATTGCTTTCAAATCTCCACTATTGTTTGCACAATGTTCCACCCACCACACTGACCTGGAGAGTGGGTGTAAATTGAGCAAACCGCTGTTGTTTGGCAAGGTGAAAAATCCATTATTAGTTTCTTTATCTGCAGTGCAGAACAGTGCTACTCCATTTTCACTGTTCAATGCAGTGTGACTAAAAATCTGTAGCCTGCAGAAAGCTTTCGTGCAGCAACTGAGCTTGATGCATTTGTGCTGTTCTGGCAGCAGTGAAGAGCAGTAAGCAGAAAAAGCATCGGGGATGGGAGAATTGCTGTGCCACATGGTGTACTATACATTTCCCCCTGCTTCTCTGTGTCTGTCCCAAAAAAGTTATTGGCCATTCATCCATACCTGAGAGGAGCAATGGTTCTTCTGCTGCTCTCTTTAAAAGCAGCATATTCATAAGTGGGAACAGAGTGACCAGGTCCCCACTTATGAGGCTTATGTTGCTGCTCCTTTGCTCAGATAAACAGAATAGGGAAACAGCTAAGAGTGTTTGGAGGACAGTAGGATGACCCTAGAGGCAGATAAGGACACAATATGTTTTTTTCAGATATCATTCAGATTTGTTTCACTGTCTCATGTTCTCTTTCCACATATAGTTTCAGAGCTGATTCCAGACGTGAAGGTAGGGGAGGATCAACCCAATGAAAGCCTGAGACTTCAGCCTTTGAGGGCAATGTGAGTAGAGAGAAGAAGCTGTTTCCCTGTTTGGCTAACAGAGAAGATAGGAAGAGTCTGATCCTGTCCTGCTTAAATTCGTGACTGGGATGATTCCAGCCAGCCAACTGTTATTGACATCGTGAAAACAGTAGGCGTTGAAGGGGAATGTGTAAGTACAGGTAATCATCAGGCACAGCTGGACTCCTTTCTTCAGCGACTGTTTTTTACAGAAATCCTTTGGTTTAGTGAATCCTGTCAGAAGTTGGTTTGATATGGTTAAAAATATTTAAACTCAGGATTCTGGGGAAGCCCTTGGTAACTCTCTGTTGTTCCTATCAGTTACTCCAACAGTAGAAGACTGGGAAATAACTTCCCATCCTCCCAGAACCTGTGAATCTTTTAGCATCACCAAGCCAAACTCAAGTGACATCCTATGCAACCGAAGGACACAATCTCTGCACAGTGTGTAGCAGCAGGGTTTGAGTTCAGGCTACCCCTATACCTTGTTTTGCTTTTCCCACCTGATGGACCAAGCATCTTTCTTGAAAACTGAAATGGCTGTTGAGCCATCACAATGCTCCTGTCTCCTGACTGTCATGCTGGTGTAGATACATCAGATTAGGACCCTGTTTGTGGAGGCAGAACAATTAATACTGTGAAGTTAATTAACTCTGCTGAAAAGGAAGTAGGTATCTTCCCTTTGCAGCAGTACACATATATAAACCAGTAGAAGCACAAGCTATCGGAGTCGATGTGATGGTGGACATGAGCCACCTGCCTGTCCCTGCTGCTTGCTGAGAGTTGCGCTGTTAGCAGCTCCTTTTGTTTCCCCTTTCCACTGACTGGGAGCTGTGTGCTGAGACTCCTGCTCTGTGAGGCAGCGAGTTGGAAGAGGTAGAGGAGTACCTTACAGCAAAAGCGATTCCCAGTAGCAGGCCAAGCTTTGCTTTTAATTATTTACATGGTCCTCTCATCCATTGTTTTCTCTAGAAGGCTGAAATGCATGGGATACTGTGTTGTGTATCTTGTCTAACTAAAAATAAATTTGAGCTAGATAACAAATTTGCTTAGGAATACTTTTCACTCGTTCCACTAGGTGTGTCAGTGTGCATATGATTTACGTTTTACTTCCTGAGACAAAATCCATAAGTTTTCTCTGAACATCTGGCTGGCATCTGCAAAATCTGCAGTATGCATCATTAATCAGAATATCATTGTGAGGTTTGGTAGTGACAGATAGATAGGGTAAGTTCACAATATTAATATAATGATGCTCACTGGGTTACTGCAAAGCTGCGGATTTCACTGTGCACTTGAGAAAAAAGTACTTTAATAACAGCTTAGACTAAAGAGTGGTATTTGTACTTAACAAAATAATCTAGTGAACACGTCTTCATTCCTACTACCTTGCCTTGTACAAAATAGATATCATATTATTCTTTTCCTGTCCTAAGCTATTGTTCATTATTAATACCCTACTAACTTCTATTTATGTGCATATATGCTACTTATGCATGTATGTATATATGTTTGTGTTTATGTATATATGTGTATATAGAGAGAGGGATCTAGGTATTTGGATATGTGGATATATGTATCTATATAACCCCCTCTCTATATACATACACATGTATACATGAGCACACACACATATATATGTCTTGCTCCTGCCTAAGAAGCTAGAAGACATTTCTGTTATAAGACTACATATATATACACCTGTCATCCTAGCTATGATTTGTGTATGATTATTTCTGAGTGCATGCATATACATATGTAAACAAGCACATAATAATTGTTTCTTCTTCTTCCTCCCAGTTGTATGTAATGGATCCTTTGACTCCAGCAGGATCAGGATAGTGAATCTGTCATCTAATTTTCCTGGTAGATCTGATTTGGTTAGTTGAAAGACCCTATTTTCCAAAATATACATTGTTAGTTTAGTAACCAGTGATTAAACCTAATGGATGCTTAAATTTCCACTGTAAATGATGATGAGCTGAATACAGTGCTCGCCTCTGTCTTGGTGTCAGGACCACCACCA
>NW_010099362.1:654-12635 GCF_000699245.1 Pterocles gutturalis | reverse complement strand
CCCGGGTCATTCTATGATTCATTCTATGAACAGCTAAATGCATACCAGAAAAAAGGCCAAGAACCATCATAACTCTTTGCATACCCTCTACTGACCAGCATAATGCAAAACATGGCCAAAAAATATCTCAAGAGTAAAAATGGAGCCAGAAGAAGCACTTTGGGGGCAATGGTGAGTTTTGTAAAAAAAAAAAAAATAATACTTTTTCTAATACTCTTTCCAGACTTAAATCTCCTAATAAATTCAGCTAAACAAGCACCTATGAGGATGTACTCCCTCCACCATGAAACAAAACAAAACAAAACCAAACCAACCAAAAACAAAAAAAGAAAAAAGTATCCCAGAATTACTGAGTAAGAGAGGAATAAGAATATTCATCACAAATGTGGCTACTGAAATTGTAGTCCTGGTAGGACTTTCAGCTGGGAGGTGAAATCTGCCTGTTTTCTGGCCCAAAAGTCATTGTATGTTTGCACAAAGTACAGTAATGTAAATAGATTACTTCTAGAACTTTTTTTTTTCTCCCTAGCTCTTCAGAATGCACTCTAGCCTGACGATTGAGGTGTATGTACATGTAATATGTAAGGATAAGTCCTCTTATGTAGAGGGATTTGCAACTACCCTTGGCAAATTCTATAAATGCTGTGAAGGGAGACCACAACTCGCTTAATTCCCTTATTTCCCATTCTCACAAAACATTTTATTGACGTGAACTATGTAGGGCCAAAACCAGGTATTTTTAAATGTTTCTTTCTACAATGAGGAGACAATTTTTTTAATTTATTTTGTTTTCTGTCTGTTCATTTCCATATGTAAAAAAAACCTATTACTGCTCTAGTTATACAATTCCATAACTTTAAATAGAAATTGTAATGGCTTTCAAAAAATGTCTATGCATGATGGCTTGAGACACTTCCCTATGATATTTATCGATCTGCTACATGCAATTTTCAACAGCTGCCTTCTGTGAATTTATGCAGTGGTCCTTTACAACTGATATTGTCCAAAGGGCACAGTTGAATGGGATTATGGCCCTGTATCAAGTAATCAAAAAGAAAAGGTACAGTCTTACTGTTGCTCCAAGTTTCACAAATTTGCAAAGCTCCATTGCTATCCTCAAAGGTCACAAAATACATAATAATGAATTAACAATTTGTGATGCTGGCAGCCCAGCTCTAAATATGAAGCCATTCACGAGCCTGCAAAGCTCAAAAGGCAAGTCTGCTTTTGTAGCTGCTTTTCAGTTTTATTTCTTATCTAGCTTTAATGATTTGCTCTGTAGATAATTACATTGTTCTGTTCTATCTGTACTGACACTCATAATTTTACAGAACTATTTTCAATTTAAACTTGTCATCAGCAATGAGAACTTAAATTGCACATATTGGAGGGCTGTGATCTTCAATACATCAAAATGAAAGCAAAGGAAAATTAAACACATTGTCTAAAAGAAACAGCACAACAGTTTGGTTAATGGAATGGTCATAGTCTGTCAATGAGTTTTAGGGTAATCTGCAGTTAAAATTTAAGTCTTGCCTCAGCATAGGATAATTTATGCAATTGAAGAATCAAATGTATTCAGTTTTCAAATAATAGCCTAGTCTTTTGGGCTTTTTTAATCAAGTATTCAAGAAGAATATTCAGCTATTAAAATTAATTTTTTTTACTTGGTCTTATCCAAAGTACCTGGTTTTGCACTAAATAACAATGGAATTAGTACCTGCATTAATACAGGCAATATAACATATTTTAAAATAAAGTGTGCTTTTTGCAAGTCGATTTCCATTTTTGCAAAAATTTTTTTTTGTTTTGTTAAGTTGCTCCAACCTACTGGTGCTATGAAGACAACCCTTTTATATTTCTGATGTGCTTTTTCTAACTTGGACAGTATCTTTATTACTAAGCAGGAAGTTACCCATATATCTAAGCACAGTATGTATCGAAGCTTTACTGCCTTATCAAAGTGAATGAGAGAAGTACTTTTCCTCATAAATAATGTTGAAATATAGTGAGAAAAAGCATTCTGTAGAGCCAACATAGTGTAATGACTAAATGGTGGCAAACTGGACTGCTTTTCCTTGGCTATAGGTTTCACCATACTCAGTTTTGCTGGTGCCAGCCAGATCTGCCACTGGTTAATACCTGCACTGTAGTCAAGATCACATAAATCAAAATAACTTTCTAGGACTAGGACTCATCTCAGGTTCAGACTCACCATTGTAGGAACAATTCCAGCAAACATCTAAAATGCTTATTTCTATTACTTACTACTGACAAACCATTAAAAACCAGAAGGGGTGAGAATCATAAATAGCTTACAAGTGGCTTGACTAATTTAATGAAGTACAGACATGATTCAAAGATATCTAAATTTGAATGATACAGAAAGGAATTTTATGGGAGCAGGAGCATTTGTCAGTAGAAAACATTAAGCCTTTCCAGTCAAGACGGCGAAAAGCCAGCCATGAGACACAGAATCAATGTCACTGTGACAAAGATCAAACTTGTGACTGGCAAATATAGAGATATATCCCCCAAAAATGTGTATTATCAAGCTCAAAACCTAATGTGCAGAAGGAGATAGCACACATTTCTTTCATGATGAAACAACCTTTTCTGGAAGTATTATGCCCCAACAAAAACCACATGTTCTTATACGGTATAGTAACTCTTGGGACCCTCTCTTTAACACCTCTGCTTCTCTAGGCCATAGAAAACCGATTGGCCAATCACTTTTTCAATTATTGTGCTGCTCATTCACCTCTAAATCCTGCAGACCACCACTGCATGAAATGCAGTGATAAAACATGATCACCTCTGAAAATGGTATAGATCTGCCTCTTCTACCTACCTCAATTTATTCTCTGCTCCCCTTGAGCTACATTTCACTTATGCTCATCTTCTTGTCAAACCTGTGCTTCTATAATCTTACAAAAAATGCCTGATGAATGGGAAAGTATTTCTGCATTTTACCAAATTATTATTTTGCTGAATGCTCAGGCTAAAGGTAAGAATTGGGGATCAGGACTAGCAAAAAAAAAAAAAAAAAAAAAACCCTTGACAGGTCGGGTCATCAAAAACTGGAAAAAAAATGGAAGATACATGTATGTACTTGCAACAAAGTCACTCCCACACAAAACATGTTTTTAAATATTTTTAAAAGTTATCTCCCATTTACTTCACATAGAGACTCAATCTTTACCTCCTCCTTGGTCTTTTTGGGGTGGTCAGTCTTTTCCTGCATTCAGAAATATTATACTGGAATCTACCACTGCATAAAAAGATGTATTAATGTAAAACTAAATTTGGGGTTGCAAAAAAATCACACTCAAAGGAACAACTTGCCAGTGGCACATCACCCAATCTGTGACGAATTAATGAAGTTCTACCCCTCTTATATTTGCATGTGTTAAATGGAATAGTTTATTTTCCTAAAGCTGGTCTATAACTCAATCATCCATTATTCACTTTGAAGCAGTAGTTACCAGGAAAAACATATAGCTGTGCTACCCACTTAGGTTGTCAGAATAGATTAGCATACTCTGGCCAAAAATTCTATTATTTTAACATTTCACAATATAAATACAGCATTCAAATAAACTTGAGGGAGGAATGTTTTCATTCTTTGAAAACTTCCAGATATATTTTTGGAAAGAATTACAATTTTATCTTGGTGCACGATTGGGCTTGCTCCTAATATAACTGACTGAGGAACCGTGCAGATGGTGAAAGCTACAGTCATTCATCAGATAATGTATTTTGTTGCCATGACCTTATTGTGCTCCAAGTTAATATGAAGTTAGTTTTAATTATTATAAAATAATTTCTTAATATGAGTTATTACCAGCACCCTACAAATTGATAACAATTGCATTTCTAGTGGTGTTCTTATTCTTATTTCTAATCCTGTTCTTATTCCAATACAAATTGAAATACTTAAGATTCAAGCACATGGCATAAATTGTCACTGGCATTTGGCAGGTTTGCAGCACTAAGCAGGTGCTGCTGCATAATCAACACCACTTTGAAAAGGCTGCCTCTGGTAATCCTGTTTTTACTAGCATAGTACACCAATGGAAGCTGCTGCCTTAGTTATACCTGTAAAGTATTGAACATTTTAAAACTGAATGTTCATTTATAAATAAAACAGAATGTCCTATTAGATTATCACATCCTAAAGTGCAAGTGTGAACTATGTTCTTATATTCTGCAATTTCAAAATTAATTTTAACAGAATAGGAACTCTGAAGACAATCCCAAATATAGAACAGCCACTGCCACCACTATTTAACTTCAATAATTCTGATAGTGCTATTCCCCTAGTTATTGACACATACAACTAATACAGGCAGTTTCAGAGACTGGGTACAAATGCCTCCAAAGACTAGAAAATATTTTTATTTTATTTTATTATTTTATTTATTTTATTAGAAAAAAAGACACATACAACTAATACAGGCAGTTTCAGAGACTGGGTACAAATGCCTCCAAAGACTAGAAAATATTCACAATTTGCTTTGCTTTGTTTGAATTAGTGCCCAGTTCAGGGGAATTAGAGACTGAGTAATGACATAGCTGGAAATTTAGAGATTACAAGTGCAACAACCCCAAGCACAACTCTCAGCTCTGGGTAGAGTTCATCTGGCAGTTTTCTAAACTTTTACTGAATGGCCGTAGTAATGCCATAATCATCCTGTTCTGATACAGCACTGTTTTTGTTTTTACTATTACCTCCTCTTCTACCTGCTTCTGTTTCAGTTGTGTGCTATATAGAGTAAGTGCACACTGGAGCAGGAAAAAGCCTCCTTGATATTACCATAACTGCAAACTCTCGGTGCCTAACCGAGTTTCACAATGGAGGTACTTCTCACCTCATCTGCTTCTGCTACAATTTTGCCTATTACTTTTTCATACAGGTTTGATTAAGTAATCATAAAATAAAATTTCAGCTGCAGGGTCTCCTTTGTGGCTCTAAATACTGAAGCATAAAAAGTAAAAACAGAATAGCCCTGAGTGTTCTCAAAGCAAACTGCAGCCCTTTATGCTTGATGTACTTTTGATTTTGATTTGGCAGGCTACCTGCCTTCTGGGTGGTCTTAACATCTCCAAGTCCTCTTGCAACTGAATGGACTTTTCTTACAAAGCAACTGGCCACATCCTCTTTTTTTGAAGTTATTATTCAGCCACTTAGTCCTTTCAGTTTCACTCAGAAACTCTGTTCTAGAGAGACTTTTGGTGGTTCTTAATTCAGATAGACAGAAAGTTTCTAGTAACACTGCATTTTGCAAAATCTTCAACAAATACAGAGGGGAGGAACAAGTTAAATATGTTGTTAGAGGAAGGATGATGTTTTTAGAAGTCTCTGGAATGAGCTCAACGGAAATTTCAATTCTTAAACACTCTGTCTCTTAACTGTACCTCTGAAAAATTTATTTTATTTTTTGCTTGTGTAGTTCCATCTCTTAAACAAGAGAGATGTTAAGGTATTAATCTTGTTATTCTGGTGCTGTTGTGTGCTTACAGTGAGATAAGAAACATCACATAAGCGTGATATTTTAGCAAGGACTACTTTAGCACAGTGTCCTGTGATGAACCTCACACCAGAACTCAGGAGTGGGATTAGGAGCACACGGGAACCGAGTCTCAGCAGTTACAAGTATACCAACAAAATGGTTTAACAGACTTCTCAATGTTCAGATTTCATTTTTCTTCAAAACGGACAGGATATGCAAAACACAGAGCAGCAAGTGAGGCGATAGCTTGAATGCATTTGCATACTAGTCCTGTTTTAAAAAAAGGTAGAGAAAACTTCTATTTGACCATAAAAGAAAAAAAAAACCCAAAGTTTTCATCCCTTAAGAAGAAACCCCTGAAAACACTTCAGTGTTATAGGGCTTTCTCAGACCTCCTTTGTAAAGTTCCAATGTCAGCTTCTAAATAGGGTAAAATCTGCTGGAAACATGAAACACTATGAGGCCAGATTAATATTAATTTTTTTCTAGAGATGTTATAGGTTTAGTAGCTTAGCTGTGTTCTGAGGAATGGGAGGGTATCATTTCAGTAGGAATACCACAGTTGACTCTTTCAGAGAATTTGTATTTTTTTTTTTCTAAATGGTGACCTAAACTCTAAAATCACAGCAAGTGTTCCCCATTTTCATTGTGACTCTAGACTGTATCAGCATATTACTGGATCAAGAGAAAATGTTTTATTAGCATCTCTTTAAAAATTTCTGGCAATAATCACTGAAACCATTAACAATATCACCAAAACAGTTCCTTTGCATCACATTCTGATTACAGCAGAAAAGCACTTGACAGTGCACAGTGGTGGTATCCCTGCACAACATTTTTAAATGGTTTAATACATAGTTTCTGCGTATACTGTTTTTCTGGCTACAAAAGTACCTACGTCTCAGGGAAATCCAGGTATTACTTTGTCAAGTGTGAATCACCAAAATTTCAACAACCTGAAAACTGTTATGACTTTCTTGTGGGAGGATATACTCATATTATGAACATGTCAAAGCTTTCTCATGAGGCTCTACTTGCAAACAGTAGTCTAAGAATTTTAAGTGAGGCTTAATATCTGCATTGCACACCATTTTTAGGAAATAGAAAGCAACGACCTTCTAACAAACTATTTAGATGTAAATTAGTTTCATTTTCTGATAAACCTAAATCTATATTACGACAATGGTTAAACATGGAAATCAAGAATACCACAGCAAATAATCAGTAGGAACGAATACACATACATGTATACACATATTCAGCCCACCTGCAATCTACCTCCCTTGTGGTTCAATACATCCACTAATAACACTACTTGGAGAAGATTTATAGTGTGATTAAAAACTGAAGAAGTTTCTACAGAAAAAACTAGGTTCCCAAGTTATGTTTCCTAGTAGGTTTATTGTTTTCTCATTTATACTGAAATCCACTATCTGGCTGCAAACTGCTAGATCCTCCCAAATCTTATTTCACATTTGTATACAGAACAACATAGTTATGTAGGATTTCACTGTAATGATAGTGTATCATAAAACCATAGTATCAGGAGTTCAATTCTGGAGAATAGGTTCATGCTAGAGATGCATCTTTTTCTCCCAAGCCATGCCTAATTTTGAAATTATGCCTACTAAACAAAAATTATTAGTAAAACGTCATCTACGGCCATGCCCACTATATTTTCAAGTTTTCTACTTTCCCCAGGAGAAGACCCATATGTTTAGATAAGACTAAACTGATTTGTATTCATATCCTGTCTTTCAGCATTTTTACTAAACAAGAGAGACACCAGTCATTTGGATCTTATGATTCTAAGACAGAAATAGATATTCTGAAGAACTACTTCAGTTACCTAACAAATAATTTTAAATTCATAGAGGTTTAACCAAGTACCATGATGACTTGAATAATAAATATTACCAAGAAAACGTCTGGCATATCAAAAGTTTACTTGCCCTGTAAAGAATATGTATCCTATTTAATGCTTTCTAAAATACATGCTAAATGAAATGAGCATCACTACAGAAAAAAAAAATCAAACAGTCGAAGTATCTCAGGAACTAGCATCTTGCACAGACTACCATATACCACCTCTCTAAGAAACAGGCATTTCATGGATTTTAGAATAGAAAATCTAACGAAAATTTACTTTACACGTAACAGTTTCTAAATAGCCTTAATATTTTTCCTAAGATTGTTACGCTCCTGAGGTACAGTGTATTATTTGTTAAATACCTTAAGATTTCCTTTTAGCTGGTTTGGTTTTTTTTTTTTTTTTTTTTTAAATCTGCATGCGTTAACCACAAGTTCAATCAGACTAAAGAACACAGCAAGTTAAATAATTCTGGAAAACTTTTGCTAGTTCTGAAAATTCAAGTTTAGATGGTGGCAGAATTAGAATACCCGATTCAGTTCTGATCAAAATGTCATTCATCTGGGAGTGTGTAAACCCATATAGATTTGGTTTATTTTAACCTCCGTTATCTGAAGTTCCGCACCTTAAGAGTGCCCTGACACTGGTTTTCTCGAGTTATTGCAAAATGGCTTACCCATTAGACCACAGTACTTCTTAATTCGTGCAACCTACTTTCCTTTCTAAATCTTGAACTTTGTAGTATTATAGTCTCTGTGTTTTTAATTCAGCAGGTACCGCAGAAAGGCAATGTTAATATTTTTTTTTCATACATACAGATTTACATTCCCTGATTTGGCATCTTTGCCATTATCCAAATGTGTTTCCATTCCAATTTGCTGTTTGCTGTCTTTATGCAGCTGCATTTGGATTCTTACCAATTTGCCATCTCAGATTGTGAATAGCCCAGTTTCATTTAGATAGGCGGTGCTTTGGGTTTTTTTAATTCTTTAAAAAAAAAAAAAATAACCAAACATGCAAACTTATTCTTGCAATTCACGTAAGGGTAAGCAGAAGAGGAAGAAAAATACATGGCTGAAAAAGTGTCAAAGAGCTAAATAAGAAAATAGTTACATCGGGGAACACTCCTGGTATGCATCTTTTTTATGTGAAATATTGTGTCTTGACTCAGCTAGAGAAAGGAAATAGTCAAGCCAGAGCAGTACAACAATCCCCAGTTCCTTCTGTATGTAAGGAATTCCTAGTCTTTAATCTGTATCTTCTGTGGCATCAGAAGGGGTGCAGAACAAATTCTTACTGGCATCAAACACCAGAATGGAAGAGTAGGTAGTCATGGGAACTGATTATGAAACTGGCAGTATTCTTCTTCCCTTAAAGTTTTTGAAGTTATCCCTAGCTATTAAGGAAAAGTGAATACTGACATTTTTTGACAACGTGAAGAAACAGAGGTGCATTTTATTACATAGCATCTGCAGTGTAGACAGCTGCCATGCATTCACCTTTCTTTAAGCGTGCACTGAGGCCAGCAATTCCTCCCATCTGTGACTTAACAGCAAGGAGCTCTTCCTGCTACATTTTCATGAAGAATATTGCCTTGCTGAAGCTTAACACTACTCTGTCTTCTGTTTACTGACCATTAACACCTTTGGAGTAAATATTGTGTAGTCATCTCTCTGGTGCTAAACACAGAAAAAGCCCAAGCTGTCTTGTGTTCCAGATTTCCCACATAAATAGAAAAGGCAAGGACTATGCTTAAGTCATTACTCAGGGTAAAAAGGAAAGAAGAAAAGGCCATTAATGCAGATGTACTTGCTAGTCTGCAAAGTATGATTGCAAGCAAAGTTTGTAGGGGCCAGATGATGGTAGATCACTATACAGAGTAATGATGGCTTAATTCTTTGCATTAATCTGATCAAAAACTGCATGCCTCAGTGAACAGGGAGCCCTAAAAATGAAGTGCTGCTTCATTTCTAACAGCTTTCTGTGAGTGCTTACTCTGCCTCCAAGTTAATATATAGTACTGACAATTACACAGAGCTTTCTCTTGCAATGGATTTGAACATGCAAAAAGATATTTTATTGAAATAAGCAGGAATTTTACTACATTAAAGATCCAGAAGAATATTCAAGGATTGCTTTCTTGTCAGAGTTTGAATCAAGACAATGTATATTTTTAGTGAAGGAAAAACATCTAGATCTTCAGCTTCATTTTTCTTGTTGAATGTTTGCTGCCAAAGCTATAAATGGAGAAAAGCTCAGTAGAACTAAACTGAAGTAAAATAAGAATTAAACCACCCTGTCAAAAAGTAAGTCTTTCATCAAAGCCTTAGATTCTACTTGGTTTAAGGGACTCAGCTTTTTTCAGCTAGGAGCTCAGTGTTTTATGGAAGACCTATAACCCCAAAGCTTTACATCCAAATATAGATGGAAAAATAAAAATATCAAAAGACTCATAAATAACTATCAAATCTTCTGAAAACAGAAAAAAACCCCCGTACCATACAGTTTGTCCTATCTTAGATTTGATTCACTAGGGCAATGCTTTAAAATCCTGTGTGCTAGTGAAATTGAGGTTCTATTAATGTTTTGCATTTCTTTGTCTCAAAGAGAAGAACCGCAAAATTTTGGCAGCTGAAATGGGATGTTTAACTCAAAAGGTTAGAGATATTTAATCCTTTTGTTTTATTTCTAGTGCAGCTAATTTGCCTTTTTGCAAGTATCCTAGCAACCATTTTCCCCCTCCTCCAGTACCGTAAAGGTTAGGTAAGGATTCTAAAGAGATTGGCCTAAAATATAAAACAAACTGACAGAAGAACATTTCTTAAAGGCACAACTTGCTTTAATAATATTCTGACAATTCCAACACATTTTAAGGGAGAAGGAACAAGAACCAAAGAAACAATCTTGAAATAACTTTTAACAGTTTGTAATGCTCTGAAGTGTTTGACGGAATAAAGACTTAAGCTTTGCAAAGGGTTACCTCTGAACTAGGAAACATTCCCTACAAAGACTCAGGGACAAGTTCATTGAAAATTTGAAGCAAAAAAAATGTTCAAACGTGCAAAACCAAAGTTTGTTCTTCTCTAGCAAAATATTTGCAGACAAAATTGGATACTATCAAAGCCCCCATTGCTTTTGCAGTTCTGATAAGATTCATATCAATAACACAACATTGAGATGACACAAATACCATTTCCTCGTCAAGCCTTGCTTCTGTCCATCTAGGCACCAGGAGCTGTCAGACTACATTAGATTTCACCAGTGTTAATTGCAGGTTGAAGTAAAATGCACTGGATGTACTCAAGTTAGTTACCTATTTGGACCAAATGTGTGCTTCTGACCTGCAAGCAGTTTCTAATACAAATAGCATTTCCTAACTAGGAGGATATACTTAGCCATTTATGAAATTTTAACTACTTAAGTCAAAATCTGTTAGGTCTTGGGTATGTCCACATGGGATTAAGGCTGAATAGCCTAACACAACTGCTGGAAGCTGTGCAATCATGTTAGTTATACAATCATTTGGGCTTTTGCTTTGGGTTATTTTGTTGTTTTTTTCTTTTAATTTAGAGATCTTGTTGAGCTACAAGACATTTGCTCAACATGGATGAATGTCCAAGATCAGCTTTAGCAAGTATTTATGCTTTTTGTTTGTTATATTCTAAGCCTCATTTTATTCCTATATCCCCATAAGTAAATAGCTACTTTGAATCAATGACAAGGATGGTAATTTTCCAAATACAGCAGGGATGGAATTAAAATTCATTCTGTTTCTAACATTATGAAATAAATTAACTATGAAAGAATGTGAATTTACTTATTTTAAAAGGCTTTAATTTAAAAACTGAACATTTCTGTATGCTTTCAGTTTGCAGAGCAACAACATCAAGCCTGTGCAACTCCCAAGTCTTTAAAGCTACTCATAGTAAAAGCATATATTGATCAGTGCTTTACTTACAGCTTCCTATGCCTACGTGCGCTCAAACAGCTACCTCATCAGACTAACTCCCATCACTTAGACTACACTGAATCTTTCAGGGTGGGGGGAGGACCCTGTCTTTTATGGAAATTAGCCACCAGAGGGAGCCTGCATTGCTGAGCTGGTACAGAAGTGTTCCTCTCGGCACAAACAAACAAACAAACAAAACAACAACAAAAAAAAATTACCTGCTTTGCTATCAGATAGACTGGTTTGTGTTAAACATGCTTTCCGTGCTAACTGTACAGCTATGCTACAAACTGACAACTTCCACAGCAACCAAATTTTATTGTTTGTAAAAAGTTTCATAGCTCTTCCTCTTCTATTCCTAATTTAGAATTTTACCTTCCTGGCCGGTAAATCAAATACCAACACCAGGAATTCGCCATACTCCACTGTTCCTCCACAGATCACTAGCCCTCCACCCCGTGCAGGAAGCCCAACGTTTCCTGCATGCACTGCACTTGCTGCTTGTCTACAACAGGGCTGCTCAGGCCCTGCTCCCTAACTAACAGCTCAGAACTGGCACGGAAAACCAGGGGGAACCAGTACCACTGACAGAAAGGATCTGGGAAACCTTTTTCCCCCTTCCATGCTTTCTTGAGGCATCATTTGGTGC
>NW_010099362.1:0-623 GCF_000699245.1 Pterocles gutturalis | reverse complement strand
AGGAATGCCTCGATATGGCCATGGCACAGGCTATATTTAATAAAGACTATAGCAAAAGGGATTGCACTGGGAGGCCTTTTTAAAGGGCATTTTTCATCCATGATCCACTCTTTGTCTATCAGACAGCAAGGTTGCTCACAACTGCTATGCTGCTAACTTGTTAAAAATCCCAAGAATATAGAAGAAAACCTCAACTATTGAAGACTACCAGAGTTCGTGTATCACAGCTTCAGGAGAATTAAAACCAAAACCACCAACCCTTCATTCCCTTCACCCCCATTCTCTAGGTTAATTGGTGTAATTGCAAGCAAAGTGCTGATAATGGCACACCAGAGGGGACCATCAAATGGGAGCACATGGCCAACTCCTTGCTATCCTTAACACACAGCACGTGTCCTCAAAAGCCTCATTCAAGGAGAAGATAAAAACTGAAGTTGTTGGCTTCAGGCCCCTCAGGGCAGCCATGGGAAGAGGACCCCAGGCAGCCACGGCCCCGGGGGGAGCGGGTCTACAGAAAACCAGCCACCAAGAACAGAAAGACCGAAGGGGCCCACAGAAAGTTTTACCACAAAAAATGACTTGTAACTGCGCATCAGGCACGAGGCGATGTTCTGCTGACCAAG
>NW_010099361.1:0-470 GCF_000699245.1 Pterocles gutturalis | reverse complement strand
GGGTGCCCCTGTATTGGGGGGGATGCTCCTAGATTTGGGGGATCCTCCTGGATTTGAGGGGGTGACCCCAGATTTGGGGATGCTCCCGGATTTGGGGGTGACCCCAGATTTGGGGGATACCCCCAGATTTTGGGGATGGTCCTGGATTTGGGGGATGCCCCCAGATTTTGGGGATGCTCCTGAATTTGGGGGATACCCCTGGATTTGGGGGATCCTCCTGGATTTGGGGGGATACCCCTGGATTTGGGGGATGCCCCCAGATTTTGGGGATGCTCCTAGATTTGGGGGTGCCCCTGTATTGCGGGGGATGCTCCTGGATTTGGGGGATACCCCTGGATTTGGGAGGATGCCCCCTGATTTAGGGGATCCTCCTGGATTTGGGGGGATGCCCCTGGATTTGGGGGGATGCTCCTCAGTTTGGGGATGACCCCAGATTTGACAGATGCTCCTGGGTTGGGGGAGATGCTCCT
>NW_010099360.1:0-1598 GCF_000699245.1 Pterocles gutturalis | reverse complement strand
CTTTCTCTTCGGGGAGCTGCTGGTGGGCTGGGACACCCTCGTGAGGTCCCTCGGCTCCAGGGGAGGGACCCGGAGCAACATCATCCTGGGAACTGGGAGGAAAAAGCCTTTCCTTGGAGAAACCCGACGGACGCATGCTGCCAGGTAAGGGTTCGGTGCTGATAGATGCTGCGATGCTGTCTGATCCCCTCCCCCCCCCACAGACACCCCCTGTCTCCCCAGGCACAGGCTGTGGCAGGGGGGGCGGGATCCTGAGGACCCACCAGCAACCGTCCCCATGCACTTGTCATTCCAGGGGATGTGCCACAGAGGGACCAACACACTGCCGGGTACCGGTGCCATGGGCAGCACTGGGCATCTTGCCACCACTGTAGCGGCGAAGGATCCGCCTGCAAACTGCTGCTGCAGCCCTCCCCAGTGGAGGCTCTTTATGCACGACACTGGTGAGCAGGTTTCCTCCCTTTCTCCCGAGGCAGCTGAGCTTCCCCAAGATGGATGGCCTCACCCTGCACTGGATACCTGCTGACTCAGGGACTTGTGCTCTCGCATTGACAGATCAGCCCGCTGCATCCCTGCCGGAGCTCGGCAGTAAATGGGCTGTGCCGAAGCCAGCCGAGCCCATGAAACACTCGTGTGCGGATGCTGGCTCCAGCTTCGCAAAGGGGTGGCGTGGTCGATGGGGTGTCAGCAGAGATTCAGGCTCCTTGGTGCTTTGCTCAGGGATGTCTCAGCAGAAGACACCACAGAGGTATTTTTAGCAGCGTAATTCATAGCTACCTCCAGCCTCATTAATTTTTTTCTCCGTTGGTCAATGCATCACACGCCCTTTGCCAGCTGATGGATGCGTGCTGGGAGCTGGACACACCAGGAGGGGCTGGTGCAAAGCCTGAGTGCTGGGTGCATCCCTTTGCATCCACTCCAACCTTTGCTCCTGGTTTACATGGGGTAACGCAGAATGCGACAAGCCAGGGAGCAGCATGGTGGGGAGACAACCTGCCTGTCTTGGGGGGCTCGCAATTGCCTGCTGCCATCCAGCTGGGCAGGATGGGTGCAGTGCTGAGAGGCGATGGGGCAGAATTGGTGCTGGGAGCGTGTGTTGACCGTGAACAGATGCTCCGGTCTTTGCCAGGGCACTTTCCCAGCCAGAGATCCCCAAAAGGGAGCCAGAGAGTTTGCAGCATCCCGCATCTTTCATCCCTGGTGAAAGTATCTCCACTCAGCCCTGATTCAGCAAAACAGTTTTTTTTCCCAAAGTGCTGCTGCTCCCAGGATGAAGGCACACAGTCCTGGGGGCTGCCAGCATCTCCCAGGGGTGCAGGCACAGAAGGTGCATTCCCAAAATATTTTGGGGGTTAAAAGCAAGCGGCTGATGTGCTTGTCCCCTTGGTGGGAAATGTGGGCTGGGTGTGCTCACCTCCTTCCACACCCGTTGTCCCCAACCCAAACCCTCCCAAACCCAGTGAGTGCCACAGTGGGTGGCACCACATGTCTGGGTGCCCAGCAGTGGGGACACTCCGGCACCCCGCAGAGCCTTGGCTGGGCTCTCGCCAGCCCCCCTTCCGGCCAAGCATCACCCGCTGCCCCCATGTCCCGGCGTG
>NW_010099359.1:0-473 GCF_000699245.1 Pterocles gutturalis | reverse complement strand
ACTGTCATTCTGGAAAGAGTTAGTTTGTGTCCCATGGTCCAGCGTATTTATTCTTTGCTGTCCCAGATGTCCTGTGTTTCCTACAAGACCCTGAACCCTTTCTCACAGGTCTCTGTAAGTGGAAGGTTGATGTGTGGGCAGTCAGGCCACAGATGGCCTTTCCCCAGACCTCCACGTCAGAAAGTGCTTGAGCATCCTCTCAGACAGACAGACCCTGGCAAATGCTGCCTCTCAACCCCACATCCCATTTCCAAAGGGGCCTGGGGCCCCTGAACATTCCTGCAGGAGCCTGAAGGCAGAGATCAAGCAGTCTGCTCTCAGGCAATAGGTGGCTGCGCGCTGCTTTCCTGCTTTTTCTACCCCTGGAGATCAGCCCAAGCAGCCCCCATCAGGGGAGGAGTGTCCATAGGGAACTTCTTCTGCCACCCAGTGTCCCTCCAGAGGCGGGGGCTGCACCCACCTCACCTGGAAAT
>NW_010099358.1:8110-8365 GCF_000699245.1 Pterocles gutturalis | reverse complement strand
TTAATTGTGCACAATACAGTGCTCGCCAAAAGCAGCGGCTAATTGACCGGCTGAGCGAGCCCCCGGGGCGCAGAGCAGGGCAGGTGAGGAGATGCCAATTCTTCATCCCACCTGCAAAAAGGTGTGTGCACAGACCTGGCCAGGGACACGTGTGCTGCTGAATCACGGAATGGTTTGGGTGGGAAGGGACCTTAAAGCCCACCCAGTGCCACCCCCTGCCATGGGCAGGGACACCTCCCACTAGCCCAGGTTGCC
>NW_010099358.1:5041-8056 GCF_000699245.1 Pterocles gutturalis | reverse complement strand
CAACCTGGGCCACTGCCTCACCCCCCGCACAGGGAAACATTTCTTCCTCACATCTCATCTCCATCTCCCCTCTTTCAGCTCAAAGCCATTACCCCTTGTCCCACCCCTACACCCCCGACCCAGACTTCCTCCCCCCTATGAGGGGCTAAATAATAAATCAATAGCAACGTGCTCAGCCCTCCCCTCCGCAAGGACACTTAACAAGGGCACGTCCTGATCCTCTCCAGGCTAATGAGTGAAGATTACTAATAAGACCTCAGTGACAAGTGACTATATTAATGTAATTCTCTCCTGCTTGGAATCAATTTTCTGTGTTAAGATGCACAGCGACCGCGGCCGCCCGGGATGGCTGCGCCGCCCCCAGCGCTGCAGAGCTGCCGGCTGGGCTGGGAGAGGATGTTTGTCCCTCGTGTCCCTACCCAGCTGTGGGGATTCCTCGGCAGAGCACACTCAGCCGTATTAAATCCCTCCCAGGAGGAGCCTGGCAGCACACCCCGCTCCCAAAGCGCTGCTGTTCCCCCCGGCCACCTGAAATATTTCTGTGCTGATGCTTTAACAGCCCAAACAGCAAAAAGTTTTCTGCAATGGCTTATGAAAAGCTCATTTCAGCCGTTTCACCCTGTATCTCCATCTCGAACGGTGCGGGTCCCAGCACCCTGCATGCTCCAGGGCAGGGCGGTTCGTGCCGCCAGCAGCCCCAAACCCAGCAGCACGTGCCGGAGCCAGGATGCGATTTTTGGTCCATGGCTCTCGAGCATCTCAGCGTTGCAGAGCCTGGGTCTCTGCAGGCAGAGCCATCCCTGCTGCCTGCCATCCCATCCCATCCCATCCCACCCGCCTGCAAACACCGGCAGCACGCAGGGTCGGGCACGGACACCCCATGCATTGGGATCATCCCGGTGCACTGGGATCGTTGCAGATTTAAATTCATCAGCCGGCACGCTGGCGCTGGTTGCCGCCCCAGCAGCCTGGGACCGCGATATTCCCCATCTGCATTTCAAACGACTCTTCAGATCAAGAGCGACTCACTTAAGAGATGTATGAATAGTTCGGGAGACGTTTAGCCGCCTGTGATCGGTGAGAGCCGCCTCTGTGCAGGGGGACAAGAAGGCAGAACCAAACGGGTTGCTGTGAATTTCCCACCCAGGACCATCACCACAAAAGGTGAGTGTGTAAAACCAGGAGCACGCCGTGCCCTGAGCCCCGGACCCTGCCCAGGGGAAAGCCCCCCATTGCCCAGCCCAGACGAGCCCCCCCCAGCCCAGGGCACCCGATGCTGACCGTCACACCAGGATTTTAGGCAGAGCCCCAGCACCTAACAGAGCGGTGCAGGATCAGTCCCGCGCTTCTCTGGATTCTCAGCAGCCTGTGGAAAGCTGTGATAAATTTTTTTGTGTGCAACCACCACGTGTCTGTCGTTTCTTTATTACAGAGCTGAGCTGGCCCACCCCACTCAGGGGGAATAATTTGCACAAGCTCAGGGTAAAGGATCCTGCAAACCCTGCCTCCTGAGAGCCACGCACAGCAGCCCCCGGCCGTGCATCCCCTTGCAAGGGAAGACTCATCTCAAGCCACCACCACGGCGGTGCCCACGCTGGAGGGGACCCGGCCAGCCTGCCTGCACCCAGCGCATTTCAGAGACCTGCAGAAAGCCGTCCAGAACATCCCTCTGCTCCCCACTCCATAAATTAACACATCAGAAAAATGTGCTGGGAGGTGCAGAGGGTGATCCAAGAGGTCCACCATCCCCTCCATCCCCAGGTAGATGGGCTGACGGCGTTGTCACCCTCAGGAGCAGGGCAGTGCTGGGAGGGACGCCGGGCACGGGGTCACTGCTGGGGCCAGCTGGCCACACCGCACCTCCCCAGCGCTGGGGGGCTCGGACCACCCCGTCTGCCCCACAGCACCAGGCTTGGTCCTCACTGGAAGGCAGCAGGAGAGCAAGGGCAGGAATTACACCCGAGATGCTCCGGGTGATGCCAACCCGCCCGAGCCCCTTTGGCCACCCCAGAGCTGGGACACAGGGGATGAGCCCCCAGGCTGGGGTCTCCCCCAGCCCCTGGTTCCCCCACCCTCGCTCCAGGTCCCGCAGGATGTGGGAGCATCCCTCCACCACCCGGCTCCCTAAGCAGGCGGATTTCCAAATCCCTTTGAAAAGCCATTTAGAGCTAAGTCCTGGTATTAAACCTGGCCTTTCATTAGGCAGGTTTTCAATCTCTGCCCCAGCCTGTTTCAGCAAAAAGTTTTTTAAAAGGTCAGGAAGAAGCTTTTAAGCATATTTGCCAATTAACTATCATAACCCCCTCCCCGCCTCGACGCGAGCTGCCCACTTCCATCTCAGGGGACGGTAATTACTGTTTTATAAATAAGCTTTGAACTCTCTTAAGTAATAGCCTCTCCTTGCATAAAAGCACCCTCTAAATCCACCGGCCTCTTCCACCTTCTGTCACTGTCTGGATCTAAAAATAATCTAGGGAAAAAAAAAAATCATAATACTTCTAAGAAGAAACTCTGAAACTCTTTCTACTCTGTGATGACTCCCCAGCCCCTCAATAATTCAACCAACAAGAACCCCGCAGCCTTCACTGCTGTTTGTGAACTTGTCGTGATATTTGACATCTTTTCAGCAGTCTTCTGGAGTTACATGTAGGTGATAAAAAACTTGCCCGTGTTTAGATGTTGAGATTTCCAGCCCGTGAGGTTACGCAAGAGTAACCGGGGAGCGCAAGAAAAAGGGTGTGAATTAAGAAATATTTTCCAAAGGTATTGATTCACATCATATTCTTTTTTTTTTTTTTTTTAAACCAGCCCCAACATTTCTAGGTGCCCGGCTTTATGTATTTATCTAAGCCGTCTGGGAGAGCAACCCTGGCAGCCTCGGAACCCTTTAGAAACTCAGGTTACTGCTGCACACCCCAGTGCACAGCCGGGATATCACCCCACCGTCGATTCAAAAGAGACAGCGACACAGAAAGCATTCCTCAGCCGGGAGGGCCGACACTCGTTCCACTCTGC
>NW_010099358.1:2799-4992 GCF_000699245.1 Pterocles gutturalis | reverse complement strand
CCCCGCCAACACCAACATCCAGCGTTAATCGCTTTAGCCTGACGCTATCCGCGTACCGACACAGGGAATAACCCGGCTCCGTTCCGCCTCGCAGCTGAGCCAGCCGAAAATTCCCACTCAAAAACCTGCTGCTATCAGCAAGAAGCAACTCCATCGGTTTCGGTGGCTTTGGATGGGGAACAAAACTCGGGAGCTGCCACATGAAAGCAAGGGAACAACGCCAGCGGGAAAGCGGGGGTCAAGGCACGGTTCTTGCCCCATCGCCAGCTACAGCCCCCCCCAAAGCCGTGGGACAGCCCCCCCCGCCTGCCCGCAGTGCTGTCTGCCTGGGATCCCCTTCAACGGTTTCGAATGTTAATTCCTCAGCGTGGCAGTAAAAGCTATTTTTAATCCCACGTGAAAGCAGTTTGCAGAAGACCAAACTTTGCAGAGATTGCAGCTTGCTGCCCGCGCCCGGGCGGTGCTGTGGGGCAGGGAGCGGTAAATCGGGGGTACAGCGTCATGGGGAGACCCGTCCGGCTGGCACACGGTGCTTAGACCCTCTCCTGAGTGTAGAGCTGGGACTAAAACGGTGCATCAACGGCCACCGATATAAAATGGAGATGGAGCCCATCTACACACGGATGCTTTTTTCTACCTAACAGCAACCCCGAAGTATTGTGCATTGAGTAAAAACTTTACAATATCTTCTTCGTAGCGACAAAATTACTGCTTTTGCTCAGGTTTCCTGCATTTTTTGCTTCGCATCATAGCATTTATTTCCCAAAGATGGGAAGCTGCAACAAAAAAAGGCCCTATTTTTGTAATGAAAGTTTAAAAAAAATTAAAAAAAAAAAAAAAAGAAGACATCATGAAGTACTAAACCCAAGAAGCACGCTGCCAGACTGAGTTCCTGCAAACGCACCAAGGAAAACAAGGGCGACTCAGAGCCGCGGAGCGCTGAAACGCAGCCCGTCAGGAGAACGGATTACCGGTGTCAATGAATACAGATAACCTCCCGGAGCAGCTCGCAGCCCATCGCCATCTGACTCCTGGCCAGATCCTTTTGTCTCTCCCCACCCATGTGTTCCTTAAACGTGCCTGTGAAAAACTCGCAGGGGAAGGGGAGACAAGCTCTGTGCCAACACCCAGCCCGGCCACTCTGGAAGAGCTGAAACGTGGGATTTCATTCAACAGCTCGCGCTATAGAGTGTCTTGATCTGTCTGTACAATCACAACACGCACAAAAACCCCCTCAAGGCAGCTACTTAGCTCCACTTTTCAACTGCCAATAACACTCCCAAGCAAAAGTCAAAAGAGCAGCGCCGGAGCCGCGTCCTTTCCCTGCCGCTCAAAGGCTTGGGGGTTGCAAGGTTCGGAGATAACAAAGTCTGGCTCAAGAAATCCTGGATGCCTTTCAAGAACGTTATTAGCTCCCATGAATGGGTTTGAAGGAGAGGGAAAATAAAAAAAAAAAAACCAAAACCAACCCACGCTGCACATAGCAGGTCCCCCGGGCACACACACGCTCCCAAGCTGGGACCCCCCCGGCACCCCCCAGCACTGGGTAATGCATGCACGGAAGCACAGCATAATGCATGACAAACCACATGAAAAGTTCCTTCCCCTCCCTGCATGCAAACCTGCATACGCTGCATCTGATCAAAACGGGAAACAACAATAAAAAAAAAAAATTAATTCAGCCTCCGAGAGCTCCGGGACGGCTCTGCAGCACCAGAGGATGCTCGGTGGCAAGGCTGCTCACGGTGCTGCGGGGCTCCAGCCTTGGCCAACTGTGAGTAGCCATCCCATAGCACTTCTTACTACTTCTGTCCCAAACTGTAAGAAAAAAAGGAATTTTTTACAATTCCTATGAAATCCAGTGTGCGCCATCATCCAGGGCACAGGGTCACAGAGCACGACCCCAACGGCTGCTCCACCCAGGGACATGCAGGGTGGCTGGGACCCCCCATTCCCATGCAACTCTTTCTTTGGCCACTGGAAAAAAGCAGGAAGAAGAGATGGAAAAGAGGGACTCGGATCATAGATCATACTAGGAGACACAAGATCAAGATCACAAGATGCAAACCGTCACACTGAGCTGATGCTGCTGCAAAGTTCTGGTGGCTGGACACAAAGAAACTGTATGAGCCCCATCAGGCTGAATTCCCCAAAACTCCCTTTTTATGCAAACCAGCATCAGCAGAGCCCCTT
>NW_010099358.1:0-2757 GCF_000699245.1 Pterocles gutturalis | reverse complement strand
CCCCACGGCACCGGCACCGCCGGGGCTGCACGTGCCAGGCAGCCAGAGCCACCGGAACCTCTGAGCCACGTCGGGTGGCCACGTGGGAAATGATCCTGGCTCTGGGCACCAAAAAGGGAATGATCCTGTGCAAAGATCTCAGCTACCCCACCAAAACATGACCAGCAAGCCACGCGGGGCAGAGCAGCGCCCACCGGAGCGCAGCGCCCACAGCAGGCGTCGTACGAAATGCAAACACCCCAAGCACCCCCAATGCTGCCCGTGCCCCCAACTCTGCTCCCCGAGGAGCCCCTGGGCTGTGTCTGCAGAATCGAGGGGGTTACAGCCGTCACACCCCATAGCGACCCGCCCCACAAGCGCCGTCTTTCTCCATTCGCACAAGCTGGGGCAGGATTTGGCCCCATGCCGTCCCGCTGAGCATCTCTTCGAATTTTTGCAATGAAGTTCTAAATATCGCTGGCAAACATCTCAGATTCAGCTCAGTCTCACGTGCGCCTCTGCCCACGCGCCCAGAAAGCAGACAGACAGACAGACAGACACGCAGCGAGGTTCCCGGGTTCCCAGAGGGGACACTCGCGCTCCCCAAGCAGCTCCTGAGCGGAGGAGCAGACACGCCAGCATCACTGCTCCTTTATTTAGGTTTTCTTTAAGCAGCGCCGAGTGCCAAAAAAATTAAAGCAGTGTTTTGCTTTAGGATAAAATGTCACGTCATGCTTGGATTACCCATCGGGTAATTTATGTTGGAGTCTCCAAAAGGTGTTTAATCTCCTTATAATTAGCTAAACCTATTTTTTAATGCCATAGGAGAGGTTTGCTGCTTGCACTGAACGGTTTATTTTCACCAACAGAAAGAACCACTCCAAAAAAGGGATTTTGGGCTATTTCAGATTTAAATAAAATAAAACACGCCGGTGAGAGCAAATGGTTTCCGTCAGCGACTTACGTTATAACGTAAACTACTCAGCACCCACAGCCAGAGACTCCGGCCACAGGAGCGAAATCGCTGCAGGACTGAACTACCAGGAAAGAACAAAATAATTCAGTGGCGATATTTCCAAGGGAATATTTTTTTTTTTCTTTTCACATTTACTTAAGACAAGCAACGACCTACAGGTGCCTTCAGGCCAAATATCTTGGCATGAGAAGCAGTTGGTGTAATTTTGGTTTCCTAGCAAGTTCAAATATTTTAAAAATGTTTACACCACTTTTGAGATATTCATTGGAAAAAACCTGAACTTCTGTCCAACTTCTGTTTTCCTCCACTCAAACACAGCCCAGCTTTAAACATTTAGCTCTGTCTGGCTTTCCCGGGGAAAAAGCCCTCAGTATCGGAAGGTCTTGTGAGAAGACAAAACAAGAGAGGCAAAGAGGAGAGGAAACTAAGGAAAATGGTTCTGCATGTGATTGAAAACACATTTGCTCTATGCAGAGTTAAAGCAAAACATCTACCGAGTTTTTTCTCACTAGAAAGGATGCAACTTCTTCCCAGCACAGCGAACACTTCCCTGCGACGCATCTGCCCGCGCCGAAAACCTTCCCCACTCCATTTCTCCAAATTTACCATAACCATATGCAGAATCCTCTCAAAACATCTCACTGGTACCAGGCCAGGCTCCCTGCAAGCACTTACAGCACTAAAAACTCACTACGCAGCAATCCAAAACTAAGATTTATTTATTCGCCTCTCGCTGTGGTCCGTCCTGCAAGCATCTCGCCGGACTACGGCGAGCAATATGAAAGCATTCGATCTTCCACACTGTAATTATGTGCCCATAGTCATTAAACTCCTACTCTGCCAAGAGAAATCTATCTTGTGATCCTCGCCCAAAAAGATAAGTTATCATCATGATTGTTTCTGGAGCACCGTAGATACACATGGAACTGAGAAATGAGCTAATAAATCACAGCAATATTAATACAGTCATAAAAATAAGTGTGCTACTTACTGCGTTTGAAGGTGTGCTAAGTCAATAACTTTACAGCCCAGATGTGGTCTTACAGAGCTGAAACTCTGCGGGTAAAATTACCACTAAAATTACACTTTCCATTAAACACGCCGATTTTCCCAGGTTATTGTTTTGGCGAGGATTGCTAAACTGCAACCTTCCCCAAAACATCTAGAAATATTAAGGGCATATAAGAATCAAGTATCCCCGCGGGGTCTGGGAGAACAGGCTGGAGAGGCAGGAAGGACAGGGAGAGCTACTCCTTTTATTATTTTCAGATGTTTCCCCGAGAACACCGCAGCGCTTTTATAAATCTACACATTTGGATTCTCTTCAAACTAACGGACCAGATCCTCCCGCTGCCTTCAAGGGACTTAACGCTCTGACTCCGTTGGCCCGGCCACTCCGGAGTTGGCCGGGAGATGGGAGTTTAATAGACACCACATGCACAGTAGCTGCTCTGCCGAATGCTTTATCGCCCGAAGAGCTCAATTCCACTGAAACCCTCAAAACTAAACTCCCTTGAATCAATCCGCCTCTGCCCTTTGACACAAACCTACCGAGGAATTCCAACGATACTGTTCTACCCTTCGCCGCTTCACCGTTTCGACACCCAGCCAGGACCAAGCCCAATCCTACAAGCTGAGATCTTTGCTCCCTTTATTTATTTATTTTTATAAGCCACTCCAATAAAATAATTCCTAAAAGAACCCGGTGGGGAAACGGTGGGACAGCTGAGAATAAAGGTTAAAATCTCAAAGCCTGGAGAACTCATCAAACAAATTTCTAGAGCCACCTGTGCCTGGCTGGG
>NW_010099357.1:0-326 GCF_000699245.1 Pterocles gutturalis | reverse complement strand
CTGGTGCTGGGGGGGAGGGTCTCCCATGGACTGGTCCCAGTTTCCCCCAGTGTGCTGTTGTGGTGGAGCCCAGGTGTGCTGGGGTCTGCAGGTGGCCTGTCCCTGTCCCAGCGCTGTCCCCAGAGAGCCTCCCCTGGGGTCCATGTCCTGCTCCCCGGGCTCAGATGTGGGGTGTTGGGGGCAGGCACCTGTGGAAAGATGGTTGCACCCCAGTTTCTGTGGTGGGAAGATGCAGCAGCACTGGGGTGTGTCCCCCCCCGTGCAGGTGACACTGAGGGGACAGTGCTGGGAGCCTGGGGGGGGGCTCTGTGCCCCGCCGGGGAGCA
>NW_010099356.1:0-922 GCF_000699245.1 Pterocles gutturalis | reverse complement strand
TACAGGTGGGAAAAGTTTCAGACTAAGGTGTGACTGAGATAGCTGGATATTCAGAAAAAATTTCTGGATTTGTAGAAGCAGGACCTGTGAGACCTGCATTCTCAAAACCACATATCTGCTCTAGTTTGTCAAGGAGCATAATTGCTGTCTTGTGGTAAGGCAAGACAAAACTGGTGCATTTTGCTAGAATTCTTAGGTTTCTTTGAAATATACAACATTCTGAATATTTATAACTATTTATTTTCAAATTATGCTTATCTTGCAAACAGAACACCATTATAGCATCATTACTATGCTCCAGAGTGGATGAGGACGGACAAGCAATCCACATACCTCAGCTGGGCTAGATCTGCTAAATATGCAGACTGTATGAAACTAGAACTTTAATCAGCTACTTTACAACTTCCAGCTTCTTTTCCCAACAGCTGTATTTCTTTCACGTGACATAGGAAAAACAATTGAAGTTACATTAGCTTTTAGTGATTATAGAGTACATACCTGTGGGACTGAAAAAAGAGAATTCTGCAATAGCAGATAGCTGGTATGAAATCACTGTAACAGAAAATAAGACATCCAAAGCTATTACTGTTCTGCCAGAAGGAACATGCAAGAATTTTGTAACAAATAGAAGAGAGAGTGCAGTAGAAAGCAAGTATGTGCTAAGAACATATACATGAATAACCCAAACTCTATTTTTACACAAGAAAATACCAGATTTGGGCCTTCTCCATGCCCCCTTTTTCCAAAAACAGCACACTGGCTTGTGGCACTTGCCCTGAGCCTCCTTTGAGCAGGAGAACTAGCACCAAGCATAGAGAACTAATCAAACTTAATCCTTTATTAGCTAGTACTGTTACACCACCTGATATACACGTCTGACATAACACAGTCCATTCAGCTTAAGGTTGCATCTGATCTAGAC
>NW_010099355.1:0-581 GCF_000699245.1 Pterocles gutturalis | reverse complement strand
CCAAGCCAAGGGCTAACCCACCACACAGGTACACTGCAAAGCAGTATGACAAAGATAGGAAAACTGATCATCAAACATCTCTGTCCAATCACTCAGAAGGACCATGAGAGCAGGTTGAAGCGTGCTCCTCCGGACAGCAGCAAGAGGAGCGCTGCAGGGGGGACGGCCAGTGTCACAGCGCAGGCCCTCATCCTCATGAGTGCTCTTCTTGGCATGACTTCCCTGGAAGCTGCTATTCACTCACACTTCCACGAGTTCCCGCACTTCACCCCTGGCTACCTGAGCTCCAGTCAGGGCACTGCTACACCTGTGAAATGCCAAAAAAATAAGGCAGGGGGGGACGAAAAGCAAACAAACAAACAAACAACAAACAAACAAGCAAACGCGAGCACTGAGCACTGCCAGTGCTGTGACTTCACACCTGTGAGGCTTCACTGCCCTCGACCCTGCTGCGGCAGCAGGCAGCACTCTGTGCTGCTCCCCGCTGGCACTACACCTACTGCCGCACGCTTCCCTTACAGTTTTACTGTTAACAACCACAAAAAATGCCCTGAAAGCACGATGACGCCGTCGGGAGTGAG
>NW_010099354.1:0-1560 GCF_000699245.1 Pterocles gutturalis | reverse complement strand
TTTTATTTTCCTTCTTCGGTTTTAAGCCCAAATACAGCCTAGCAGGCTATGATCTAACAACCATGACACATGCCGGGGCTATAAATTTCTCTGACAATTTCTAGGGACAAGTCCTTTTTGATGACAATGAAGTCCGCAGCCAAACACGCACCCCCAGCGTCAGCAGTGCTGCTTATAAATCGCCCCACCAAGAGCCAGAAGTGACATTTCTTACGCACAACACAAACTTTCTCTGCAGAGTGTTATATTTAACTCCAAAACGAAGTATCTGAAGACTCTGAGCACTCTGGAGCCTTTGGAAGTGCTTCGTTCCTTCCGTGTCGCCTGCACAGAAAACTCCTGGAGTAAAGATTTCTTACAGGAGCTGTTCCCACAAACCGCCTCCAGAAGGGCCCTATCCTCCGTGTCAGGAGAGTTGTTTCAAAGCAAACAAATAATCTGTTAGGAGAGGGAGAAATCTCCTTTCGCTCTCCCTCCCAGGCTGCTGCAGCCCCAAGTTTGGTGAAGCAGCTTTATGCCGCTAAAAGGGAGAAACTACTCCCAGGAAAGCGTGTGGTTTTTATTTTATTTTATTTTATTTTTTTTAAATAAGATGTCCTGATCGGGTTAGAACAAAAGGCGTGGTTTGCCCTAGGGGGCCAAAAGCCCCATTTTGCTAATTTAGCTGTGAGGGGGTGTGGATGTGTTTCCGTCCCGGCACAGCGAGCCCATGAGCTGTCCCAGGATTTGTCACACCAAGTCCCTCTGCCCCGGGGTGGATGGAGGGACGAGGGCACGGGATGCCTTTGGAGGGCATGAGAGGTCCCCCGCCACCAAGAACTCCGCGGAAAAAACGACGTTATTCTGCCGATGACCTCCTAATTTCTTATCTGCTCATCGAATAAAGCCTGAGGTTTGGGGGTTTGGCTCCTGAAATGCTTTAGGCCCCCATCAGCTGTCGGGGAGTGGGAAAGCAGCTCTCTGCGGAGTGCTGCACACTCCGTGTCGTGCGAGGAATCTGGACCAGCAGGCAAGGCACTGATTTCCTCTTCCTCCCGTGGACCAACCCACCACGCTCCTGGACAGCAGAGTTTCTTGATTCAGAAATCAAAGAGCTAAAAATTTCCCGCTCATCCTTTCTCCTCATCCATCTCCAGATATTTTATTTGAATCCTGTTGAGTGAAAGACAGCAGCATCCCCAAAACAGTGCCTTCTGTGGTTTAAGGGGTAGGAATAATTACTGTGTCCCTAAATACATAGGTGAAAATCAAGTAATAAATACAATGAAAGGCTAATTAACTATTTTTGGGGAAGAAAGGGAGAGAGGTAGGACAGACCTCTGATAATTTGAGAATCTACACTTTTCTTTGACCACCTTCCCTCTCTCAACTCCCCGTAAAGGAAGTTTAAAAAAATAACTGATAGAATTAGGCTCACCCGGCGATTTGCTGTTAACAATAATCCGATATTTATTTCTCCTGCAGGTTCTGAAGGTCTGTACCGAAACCGGGTCTCACACCTTTTTCCACGAGGAGAATTAAAACGAATAACAATCACAGCAGTTATTTATAAACATAATA
>NW_010099353.1:3754-15140 GCF_000699245.1 Pterocles gutturalis | reverse complement strand
GGGTGTGGATGGGTTGTGGTTGGGGGGCTCGTGTGCATAGGGTGTGCTGGGGATGCTGCTGGAAGGGTTTTTATCTGGGTGAAGAGGAAGGTGGGCAGCCCCACGCCTTTTGGGTGATTTGGAGGCGTATATCTTGGTGCAAACAAGTTTGGGGAAGGGGTTCAAAGAGCTGCTGGAGATGAGGGTCTTGGGGCACGTGCATATGGGCAGGGTCTGTTTCCAGTCCCTCCAGCCTCAGGTCTGGTAAAACCCAGAGGACTCGGGGGGTTTTTATCTGGGTGAAGAGGAAGGTGGGCAGCCCCACGCCTTTTGGGTGATTTGGAGGCGTATATCTTGGTGCAAACAAGTTTGGGGAAGGGGTTCAAAGAGCTGCTGGAGATGAGGGTCTTGGGGCACGTGCATATGGGCAGGGTCTGTTTCCAGTCCCTCCAGCCTCAGGTCTGGTAAAACCCAGAGGACTCGGGGCAGGTAGGAGGTCCAGAAAGCTGTGGTGGGAATATACTGAAGGCAGTTTGTCTTGTGTTCCCCCATGTCTGCTGGCTTCCTTCTTCTGGAGAACTGCACAAAAACAGAGGGAAGGCGAGAGAAGGTGGCAGGTGCCAGGGGGAGGCATGAGATCTGCCTGGAGACTGGGGAATTATCCAGCTTGAATAAATACCTTTCAAAAAGGGAGGTAGGAAGAGAATTTCGCCCTTCTCCTCACCCCATGCCTCCCAAAATACCAAATCACCCTGATTAAAAATTGACTCAAATGGACAAGCAGGCGTGGTAATTGATTGTGGCCTTTCATTCTTGCAGCCACACTTAATTAACCTTTAGACTCAAATACCAAGCACTGGTTAGACAGAAAGGTGTGGGCAGGGAAGAAGACGACAGTGCCTGTTGGGAGGATCCTGGGCTGGAAGACGTCCTTTGGGGTGAAGATGCCTGGATGATGCTGGGATGCTCTGGGGAAGAGCAGGCTCCCCGATCACACAAGGCTTTGAGGGCTGGAGGTTTGTTTCCCTTTGCCAAGACTGCAGAAGGCAGAATAACGCCTTTCCAGATTTTTCTTCCCCCCAGCGTGTTCCAGCTGGGCTGCGTTTCGCGTGCTGTTACTGATATTTATTGCTGTCGTTGTGCTTAGGACCGTAGTCAGGAGCTGACGCCAAGTTGTGCTCAGTGCTGTAGGAAGCCGTCGGGCTGACAAACTGTGCACCGGTGGGCTTGTCTTCATGCTACGAGCGTTACCTTGTAGTGGTGGGGAAAAAAAAAAATGACAAAATGTCTGGCGAACAATGCTAGAAGTGGACTCAGAGGTAGTAAAAAGCTGTCATTGGAAGGGTGGCTGTTTTTCCAGGGATGTGGCAGGCTTAGAGAGGTCAGGGCTGAGTCTAACAGTTGAGATGCTCGCAGGATTGCCTTGCCTCGGGGTGATTGCCAGTGACCATCGGCAGTATCCCGGTGTGTGTGCCGTTAAATCAGTCTCCAGAATTGAACCAGGAGCGTGTGGCAAGCAGGGATTACTGTGGGAAGGGTTCAAAAAACCTTGTTGGGTGTGAGAATCTGAGAGAGTCAGGAATCAGTGTCCTGACAGTGGGCTGTGTGGAGCTTGGTCTTCCCACTCCAGAATTGAACCAGGAGCGTGTGGCAAGCAGGGATTACTGTGGGAAGGGTTCAAAAAACCTTGTTGGGTGTGAGAATCTGAGAGAGTCAGGAATCTGTCCTGACAGTAGGCTGTGTGGAGCTTCGTCTTCCCACAGGATTAGCTCCTAGGCAGACTTTGTTTCCGTGAGGATCTGTGGGAGAGCGTGCGTGGGTGCAAAATGGGTTATTTTTGTCTCTTTTGAAGACATGCCTGTCTCCCACACATCACCTTTTCCTTTCGGCCATGGACCCCGTGCTTTTGTGCTTGTGATCTTTAATGTAGAGATCTTCTGGCCTCCTTACAGCACGGGTTGTCTCCGCTCCGTGCAAGGAAAACGTGCTTTGACCTGGAAAGCCGCTGCCAGCAGCAGATGGAGCAGACCTGCGGGCCAGCTGGTCCGTGCCCTGCCAGGTGCTGCGGTTGCTTTGGTTTTCAAAAGCTTTGGTTGGGGATGTGTCAGAGGAAACTTGGGGTGAGGCGTCAACATGTAGAGTATAAATGAGGTTATTCATTTCGGAGGAGACGAGGATGAACGGTGAGGAGGCTCTGAGTGGTTGATCTAAGGAAGGCAGCGTGGCTTTGAAACTCCTGTGTAGTGTCAGTTCAAACCCTGGTTCAGCATAAAAACAGGATGGCTGGTTTGGAGAGTACGGCTGAAACTCCGAAGCGTGAATACAAATACCTCGCATTGCTTGGCAGGATAAATAGGAAGGGTTCCTATAGGAACAGTGGCAGCTCTTCAATATCGGTGGGAAATTGTTTTCTTCCAGACAAGTGAATGACTGCGCTTCAAGGAAACCTGGTCCCAACTTTTTGGACAGGGCTGCGATGGGAGAGAGCGATACCTGGGCTCAGCTCCTGCTCCCTGGGCTCAGCTCCTGCTCCAGCCTCGGTGGCACTTGGCTTTGGGTGAGCTGGGTCCTACCTGCAGCTCTTTGTGTATGCATCTCCCTGCGATCAGGAGCCTCGGGAGGCTTAGAGACAAATTGCATTTGCGCATATCAGATGGAGACTTTGGGGGTTTGAGCAGGAATTCTCTGCCTTTTGTCTTTTATCATTAGGAGTCAGGGATGGAGGTGACAAGAGAGCCATGTATGAATGCAGAGTAAACAAAGCTGTGCGTGGGTGTGATGACATGTTTCTTTTGTCCGTAATGTATTCATCCTCTGAGTGCTCCAGGGTTACGCATTTAATTTGTTGTGCAATTGGCAGCTTTAGAAGTACTTAAGCATCCAGCTATCTTGCCTAAAAATAACTGAAAAGCAAGTGGTTGGTTTAGGTTTTTGGTTTTTTGTTTTTTTTTTTTCCTTCTTCTTTCGGGATGAGGGGAAGAGAGGTGGGCCAAGGAGACAAATGTATTCTGCAAACCAGGAATGCAGCACGCAATCCTGACAGCTCCACCACGCTTTTCTGGTTATTTTGGTCTTTTCTCCATCCCTTCCCCAGTTAGAGGCAGCTCTGGCCAGGAGTGAATCTAAGGGGAGGGAGAGGAAGAGGAGCCTGGTGGTTAGAGCCCCAGGATTTAGAAGATTTGGGCTGAATCGCTGATTTTGCCGCTGTCTTTCTATGTCATCCCAGGCTCTCCGCGCCTCTCCGCAGTCATAATAATATCAGTTCTGCACAGGGGTGTTGCAAGAGTAAATATATTAAAGATTGGGAGGCATTAAGGTACTGTGGAAAGGCTCCCGCATCGCAAGGGAGCGCGCACTTGCAAATCTCAGCGGCTCAGAGGGTCGACAGACGAAACCTCAAATTTATTATTTTTAATATCTCATTATTTCTCAGTCAATGGGAAGGGTTTTTTTTTTTAGCCGACCTTGGCAAGGAGAGACTTGCTTTCTGAGCTCCAAAGCAGCTGCTTTGACTGCACTCCCTTCGTGCCATCGCCCTGGTGCAGGTTTTCAGGGCTGCTCCCTGCCTGCTGCAGCACCCAAAGGCTCGCAGAGGTGTTTGGCAGCTGCTAATAGGGCTGAACTTGCTGTTTCAGATCCTACAGAAGTTTAGAGCTGCAAAACCTTGGGGCCTGAACCCCTAGGAAGATGAAAATCCCCTACCCCGACTTTGCAAAGTCTGCCTGGCAAGACAGGTTCATTAACAAATTAATAGAATAATCAGCAGGGCATTGTGTGCCTTTTTGCAGATAAAAAAACTGGTAACAGCATTCTTTGGCTCTTTAATAGGCTGATAAGAGCCAACTATCAGCTCCGTGGCGGGGGCTAATCGCGGAGATAACAGAGGTTAAATCAACGGTGGGGTCTGGCGGGGGGACTCGCAGAGGGAGCTGCTTGGCGGGGATGGATGGATGGATGGATGGATGGATGGATGGAGGGAGCTCAGGGGTTTTAAACATGATAAAAGGGAATAGGCAGCAAAGGAGGGAAAGGGAGAGAAAGCAGGACTAGCTCTGTGAATATTTTTAGGAGCACCGTGCGAAGCCCCTGGGAGGTTTCTGCGGTTAAAAAGTGGCTGGTGGGGATGGAGGGGGCTCTGTCTGCTCCCGGGCCGTTCCGTGGGGATTGGGAAAAAGAAGAAAGTGGTTTCCAACCCCTTCTTTTTAAGATAAGTAGCTGAGGACGTGTTTCTTAGGGGTCCTGTGGGAAGAGGCGTGCTGGGCTGTGCGCAGGTTCCCAGGCTGGAGCAGCAAAGCCAAGGCACTGCATGGGCAATGCCCCTCTCCCCCCCAAAAAAAAATCTGTGCAGAGCCGGGCGTGAGCTTCTTTATGAGGATTTCTAGCTCCTACTTAACACAAAGCACACGGGAAGGGTAGAGACGAAAGTGCTTAGCATCTCACCCGCCTGGCATCCCAGCCCAGCATCCTCACTGCTGCATCCCTGGGGCCAGACACAGAGGAGGTGGGCAGGTTGGGTAACACTTCCCATCCCTTTCAAATCTGGGTGCCTTGTGGTCTTTCTGCACAAAGACCACAGCCCGTCTCCTCTCCGCAGGCCTTCTGCACCTGCGACTTGCTGCAACGGGGAGCAGCCCTCAGATGTGCACGTAGGAGAGCCGCGTGCTCGATGGCTTTCGCAGCAGCGTCGTTTTACCTTCATAAATTAGGAACGGGCGTGCTGAAATATTGATGGCGATGTAAGAGAGCTCCTTGGGCTTGCCTCAGGAATGCAGCGGTGCAGAGCAATCGGGATTCGACGCTTGTTTCGCTTTCTGCAGCCTCCTCTGTGCAGATTTTGAGGATGCATCTGGGCGTCCAGGGACGTCTGCGGATGTGTCGTGCCAAAGGTGGAGGGTTTGTCCTCATGTCAGCGGGTTTTGCAGAAAGTTGGCTGTTGGGGTTGCGATGGGAAGCGCTTGCCTCTCTCTTTCCCCGAAGGGCTATTAATTTATACAATATTTGCTTTGTTAAAGGAAGGTCGTTGTCAGGCAGCTTTCAACTGACGTGTGAAAGTGACTCTTAATAAGATGTTCTTGGGGAAGCCTGCGAGCAGCCCCGCCTCTCCTCCAAACCTCTCCAGGTCTCCTTTGAAAGGAGCATCACCAACCTTGATCCTCCTCCTCCACTAGCCCAGGCACTCGCTGCAAACTTCTCCGGGGGCGGAGGCGCCGGGCAGAACTGGAGGGCTGGGGAGCGGGATAACTCGGTGGATAATTGCACGCGTCTGGCTGCCGGGGAAGAGAACCGAGGAGGAGATGGCACGGAGGGGTGGGAGTTTTTTCTTTGGAGGAGCAGCTGCAGCTTGGCTAATCAGAGCGGTGTGGAGGAGACTGCAGATGAGAGCTGGCTCTGCTGCCTCCCAAGGCTTGGGGGCTGGTGGTCCGGGGGTGTGCTTGCAGAGCAGGGTCTCCTCCCTTCCAGCATCCTTTGTATGGAAAAGGATGGCGACCCCAGTCTGCCGTCGCCACTGGGTTGTCCTAGCCCTTGTGCCAGGCTCTGGCTGTCTTTGAGGGGTTTTGATGCTCCCTGGCATCCTTGCTGCAGTGTTATATTTAAGGTGTTCGGGTTATTATCATCTCATCCTTTGCTGGGCTGCTTCCTTGTTTTATAGGGGAAAGGCAAAAAAAAAAGCCCCGAAATAACCTCAATGAAGTGCCAGGATCAGTGTGTGCAACCCTGGGAGCGTGGATCTGTGTGTGTAAACCTTCCCAGCTAAACCAGGAACATTGTTTTTTGGGTTTTTTTGCTTGTTTTTGCAAATATTAAAGGAATTAGCTATTGATTAACTAATTAATACCATGCACTCCTATCCCACCTTTCCTTCCAGAACCTCCAATCCCATTGCAGATATTAATGAGGTTTGAACTTGTGGAAGCGACTTTTAGAAGGTGCTGGAAAGCAGGAAGAAAAAAAAGGAATCAATAGGTACAAATCAAAGACTCAAGAATGTCCAAGGAGCCAAATTTCTGGGTGGGGCAGCGGTGCGAAGGTGCCGTCTGCTAGCCCAGGGCAGTATCTTTAATTGGGGGTAAGGAGCCTTAACACCAACTCTGACAGTAACAAATCGCCCCTTTTAAAAATTTTATTTATTTATTTAGTTAGTTATTTATTTTATTTAAGGGTTCTGGGGCTGTTGGGAGGCTTAATTAATTAGTTTAAGATGTTTTCCACTGTTGTTGTGCCTCCCCTCGAAGGCTTCTGACAGTAAATTCCCATCAAGTGGAAGATGTAATAAGTGCCAATTATTGAAGTTTGCTAATTGCCAGATAATAATAACGCTGATTAATAATGCTTTTAACACCACTGTTGATTTCAAATGTGGGTACATGCGCCGCGGCACCATTGATTTAAGTTGCAATTTCTCCTGCTTCGTGGCTAAGTGGGGTAAAAATCGGGTCGGCGGGGGGTTTTTCTTGTCCAAAGAGCATATTTTTCTAACCCCTGTCTATAAAAACCTTCTAAGTTCATAAGCGAGAGCTGTAAAAATAAATAAATAAGTGCGGGAGGATAATGCATCGCAGAGAAGCGTTTCGTTCATTTCCTTGACAAGTGTAATTTAATTTTAATTATTTATGATTCTTCATCGCCCGCTAGTAAATGTTCTGTGGTGTATTTTGTAAGAACTAATGAAGCCTTAGTGATAGGAGACCTTCACTTGAGCCCTGCACGGGGCAGCAGGAAGGTGCAGCTTGTCTCCTGCCTTCCAGGTAGTGCCGTATCGGACCGGTGATGCTTTGCTTGGCTTGTGCGTGGGAAGCGGATCCCAAAGCTTTCGGCTGGGTTTGCTCTAAAACTTTTTGCTTTTTGAGCCGTAGCGATGGGACAGAGCTCTGGTGAGATGGGAGGCTTGCCCTCGGTGTGCAGGTAGAGCATCCCATGCTCCCCTGGGGAGGTGGTGAAGTTGGTTTCTCCTCTTAGTGATTTCTTTCTGATCTCTGTTCCTAAATGCCCCAGAGGGTAAGGAAACACGGAGCAGAGAGGGGAGGCTGCTTGCTTTGGAATTTCCCCCAACGGGGAAGAAAAAGTGTCTTCCCTGGGATGGAGCGTGGACATGGGATGCAGGATGCCAGCATCCTTGGCCGCAGGCATTAGAGGGGATGGATCTGCTGGTTGGGCATGCCCAGAACAGCATGGGGCCTTGAGCGGAAACCTAAATTTAAATGTTAAAAAGCTTTTTGTTCATTACTGGTGGCATTTTCTCCCCCTCCCCATTTGTCACTCGGAGCGGAGCTGTGACTCTTTTAATATCAAACAAATAATAAGCTCCCTCTAAAGTGATTTTTCTGACAAGGAGCTCAATATATTAAACTTTATCTATATTTTAATAGCCAATTTCACACCAAACTGCCTTCTTAATAATGTATTTACCACCTGGGGATATTATTCCAACCCATCTGGAAAGAATTGGAAATTAACTGTCCCTAAACTGAGTCTGTGTGTGCTTTAGATGCAGCGGAGATAACAGCGGTGTCATTCCTAGGGGAAGTGGGGGAGGAAGCTCATCACGCACCGAGCGAAATGTCAGCAGCAAAGGCAATAGCTGGTGGGGAGACGAGTGCTCTCCTTTCTGCAATCGAGAGCCCAGCCCACCTCAGGAATATTCAGCCGCTCGGGGAGCAGCCGATAGCACCTCGAGGGCCTCTTACGCACGTATGAGAGCGGAGGGTTTTGGTTTCCAAGGATGCGGCAGGGATGCGGGGCTCGGGGGAACGCCAGCATCATGCTGCCCGTTGTGTTGGGACCCTGCTGCTGCAAGTGGGCACCCAGCAGATGGGAAGAAGTTGTTTTTCCCCAAGGTGGTGCTGCTAATGGGAATTAATCTGGTCGGGTGGTGCTTTTAGCTTGCTCTGTTTCAGAGTGGTCCTCTCCGGGTCTCTCTGATCCCATCTGAATCAGCACTGATGCAGGTGAAAGCGTCCGCTCCCCGTGTTCATGTGCAAGCATGTGTGTTTGGAAAATACCCTTTTGTTTAGTCTGAGCCGTAGATACAGTTATTGGTGCTGTTCGTTTCCTTCCTACAGTTTCAAGGGGTTGATAGTTGAATTGGGCTCCCTTGGTGCTAGGTACTGGTGTGCGATGGTCCCAAACCCACAGAACCGGTGTCCCCTCTTGGTGCTGGAATGACAACGGTCCCCTCCGGACAGAAAGGCAGGTGGGAGAAGATACCTCTTGTGGCTCTGTTGTCCTCAAAACAGCACAGTTTTAGGGTGTCTGGTCCAGAGAGCAGAATAGTCCTAACCTCAGTTTGCCAAGCTGGGCTCAAATCAGATTTTCCCACTATTTTATATCAAATATAAGCCTGTCGTGGTTCATCCACGACAGCTCGTTCCTGAGCTGTACAGAGCATCCTTCCCTGTACATGGCATCGCATGGGAGCGGGCTTTTCATTTCCCACCCCCAGCAAAAAAAAAAAACCCTTCCTGAGCCTCCCGGGTGTGTTTGCCAGGGAAAAACTGGCTGTTCGGGTTGGGGCTGTTGGTTTTTATGCCAGGTTACTTATTGGCCTGGGTGATGGGTGATAAAGGGTTTGCAGGGCACAGGGCATCCCTGCCAGCATCCCTGCTGCGCGGTGCAGCGGCACAGAGCTCCCTTCACCCGTCTCTTTGGCAGGAAAATCACAAAGATTGTTTTCAAAGTTTTGTTGGAATTTGACTGTGTTTGGAGGTTTGTTTTTATTATTCATATGTTTCTATGACACATCACCGAAGCAGATTAATCCCCGCAATGTTTCCTTTTGTTTTTACAATAATTAAGGGCAGCTGCTACTTAAAGTCAACGAAAACATCCTGGTTTGCAGATAAAAGTGCCTCGTGTTTGTTGTCGTAATGAAGCAGTTTGACATGGAGATGAAAGTATCTTCTGTTTGTGTTGTAAAAACTGGTTTTGACGCCATTTTTGAACAATGTCAAACTGTTTCCTTACATTATGAACAAGACTCGCTTTGATCTAGGGAAAAAAAAAAACCACCAAACAACAAACCACCACCAAGATGTTTCCATCAGAGCGGAGAAGCAGCAGCCCTTAATGATTTTAAAATAGGATCAAATTGTAAAATGTTTCAATCATTATGTTATGTCACATAATGACATCCTCGTCGCTGTGCCGCGTGATGCTCAGCGTTGCATTTAGCATCGTGAAATGTTGTAGAAATAATTCAAAAATAATCGAAGGGGCTGAAATGAAATACTGAAATTGCAAAGTGACTCCGCGAAGTGGCGAAGGGAAATTCTAGTTTCTGGTGTTTCTGGAGCCGCTGAGCTCATTGGAGGAAAGTGGTGCGGGTATTTTTACATTTTTTCATTCCGAAACCGAGCAAAAACAAAGCGTGGAGAAGTTAAAGGCGCCTTGTGAAATGGAAATACTCCAAATCGACCCATTGTAGCTCTGTTCCCAGTGCGAGGGGAGCGCTGGGGAGGAGGAGAGGGGCTCTCCGGGCTGCGGCAGCGCCCAGCCCTTGCAGATCAGGACGGAATTATTTTCACTGGGATTGGGAAGCGATGCGGTGTTTGCACATCCCTCTGCTAAACCAGGTGCTTTCGGGTACCTTCACTTTCTGGCCACTTTTGCAAATTCCCATCCCGCGGTGTTGGTGCTGGGAGGGGAGGGATGCCACCGGGGAGGGATGGAGGCAGCAGGGTTTGTGTTCACATCCTTCAGCATCCTTGGGGGCTTCCCTGGTGTTGCTGCCGAGCATCTGGGAGCAGGGGGGGACGATGGCCATCTCTGCGGTCCCCAGATCCTCAGCTAAGCACGGAGGCTGTGCATGACAGGTGGGTCAAGGAGGAGAGGTGCACAAAGGCTGCTGTAATCCTACCGGGGAAGGATCTGAGTACTGACAGTTACCTGGGGACCCGGAGATACCAGAATGCCTAACTTAATCAGACAGATAACGGGAGCAGCTCGAGATGAGGCAGGAGCCAGGAACAGCCGAACAATAGGAGCCAGCCCCCCCGGGCCCCTGTGCTGCGACAGAGATAATAAACTATATAAAAATCTGTCACCGCGCGATAAGTGATGAATTAGAATCAATTATATGTTTAAAATAATAGACCTCCCCATGGTGTTACCCTCCAGAACGGTGATGGCTTCTGCCTGGGCTTGGCGGCGGCGATGGCAGGCTTGCTGGCACTGTCACCGAGGGGCTGGGACACGTCAGCGCTGGGGATCTCAGCAGCCAAAATCAAACCTGGCAGGCGAGGTTTTTGGGTGGAATTTGGCATTTCCTTGTCCAGTGCCCACGGCGGGCACGCGTGGTGCGATGACCTTCAGCCCCCTGTTCCTTGTTATTTGTCGTTTGTAGAGATTTCACGTTTTTCCTGCACGATGGGCTGCTTCGCCTGCGTGACCTTGCTTTTGCTCCCCGCGTGGAGCAGCTATTGCTGAGCGGCTGAGTGCTGTTCTGCTAAATAACACCACTTGAGTGCGTTTTCCCCCCTCTCCGGAATGCCAGGAAGACAGGCGAAGGTGTGAAAATGTGAGATTAACCCCGTGAATCATCCTCCAAATGATGCACTGGTTGGTTTTCGAGAGCTCGGCTGGCGGGAGGGGGAAGGGTCCAGACTCGATCGCCCTGTTGCTGCAGGTTGGATGCGATAAACGCTCCTAGCAAAGCTCTCGCAGGGTGGTGGGAAGAGCCTTCCCATCCAGCCTGGTGCTTAGTTTGGGTGGAAAACAGAGCTATTTGGTCATCTGACCGTGCTGCTTGGAAAAGGGTTCAGGAGGAGGGCTGGGGCTTGGGTGAACATCCCCGCTAGGAGGTGGTGGTTGTGTTTGGGAGCTGCTCTGGTTATTTTGGGCAGGATGCGACCCATGTGCTTGCTTTTCCCCCCAGAAGCCACGGTGCTGGAGCTTGTCGTGGACTCGCTGCAAAGGGCTTTGAGAGCGCTGGGCTCAGTCTGTCCTTCCTAGGGACGTTTCCAAACCTAATCTCTTAAAACAAAACCGTCAGCCTGCTCAGGTGTTCTCAGATGGTTTTGCAAAGATGTTTTTTGCTCTAATTAAAGTTGGTATTTTTCCCATTGAAGGCGCAGGCTGTCTGCTGCCCTCCTCCAGCCCCATCCCTTTCTTTCTGCAAGTTGGGGGGGGGGGTTTCCCAGCTCCCCGCACTGCCGGGAGGGAAAATACTCTGAAGTTGGATTGGAAAGCGATGCCTAGCCTGGCCCGCTTTATTATTTTGCTAAATAGCACAAGTTGCAGCCATAAAGCCCCTGGAAGGCTGTGCTGAGCAGGGGCGCTGGGACCAGCGCTAATGGATTGAAGCGAGCGGCTCACCAGCCACAGGGGTGCCCTGGGATTTCCCTTTTGAATCTTATTTACATTCGGACTAACAATAGCTCCCAAGCTTGGCTATAAATAATTTCTGGGAAAG
>NW_010099353.1:0-3735 GCF_000699245.1 Pterocles gutturalis | reverse complement strand
GCAAAGAAAGTACTTTTAACCACAAGGCTGGTGTCCTAATGAACGTAATCACTGGATGGGGACAGCTTAGGAAACAGAACTTGACATCTCCCGACGGAGGCGGAGAGATGGAGAGGAAGCATACTTGGGGAGAATTCCCAATCAATATTTAATTGCGTAGCATGAAATCTGCCGTAGTATTTTTTAAAATAAAATTAAAGCCCCTCAGAAACTGGAGAACCTTTAAAGCAGATTTGAGGAGGGGGAGTCCCCACTTTTTTTTTTTTACAGCTGTCTGGGGAGGGAACAGCATCTAACTGCCCCTGTAGGCATGCAAATGGTTCAGTAGTTGGCAAAATGATCCGAATGCAGGCTTTGATGGCATGGATTTACAGCCTTCCCTCATCCACCGTGGTCTTCCTCCTCTCCTGGTGCCTCCTTTGGTTGTTTTTAAGCAGGGAATGCAGAAATTCCCCTGGGCTTCCCAGATGTCCAGCTACAGCTGGCATCTGGAAGGCGTTTTGAGAATGAAAGAAGTGAAGTTATCATCGAGAGCTGGTGGGATTGGCGATGGGCAGGAGGTGTGTGTGCTGCAGAGGGATGGGCAGGGAGATCCAGGTCGAGCTGCAGATAGCCCAGAGGTCCTTGGGCAGGGCGTGATGCTGAGCTGGGAAGTTTTGGCTTCAGGGGGGGAGTAGGAAATGGTGTAAATGGCTGAGGAGCGGCTGGTCCCTTGCAGGATGGACCCATGCAACATGTCCCTGTCTCTGTGAAATGTGATTTATGCTGGTGGGGGCCAGGAGATCTTCCAGCATGGAGGAAGGGTTGGGAATAATGAAATAATAATGAATATCGTAGCCCCGCAATGCAGTGTCCCCTGGTGTGTGGTGGTGGCCCTGGCAGGGAGGTGCAGAGGAGGGACCGTGGTGGGATGGATGCCGGGGTCTTGTCTGCCTGTTGCAGCTCAGACTGCGCTGCCAGCCCTCGCTCCATCCCCGGAGAAAATCCTCCGGCTCCGCTGCGATTAATCTCCTCGGCCACTGGATGTCAATGTTGCCTCATCCGATTACGAGCGGGAAAGTGTGGGATCTTCAGGAAGGGAGAGAAAATGCCACTGTCAGAACAGAGGAAGGTTGGATGTTGTTTTCTTCTGCGAAGTTGGCTATTAAGCACCGTAGGGCCACGTAGGAAGGTACCGAGGAGGAAACAGTCATTGCTCTTGTTTTGCTCAGCCAGGGCGGGATGTGATCCAGTCTGCGTAAAGACTCAACCCTGAGTTGGGACAAAAAGCCTCAGCGGAATGAAAAGGCAGATACAAAATCGTATCCTGTCCTTTGAGGCACGGCTCGGTGCTCGCCGAGTTGGTGGTGGTTGGCGTCAGGCCCTTCAGTGATGTTCAGGAGGATGGGGATGAATCTCCTGCGGAGCCGGGCGCAAGGAAGGGTTGAGGACGTGTAGTCAGAAAATACAGCTCTGGCAGGGGAGGCTTCTCGGCAGTGTGCGGAAGCTGATCTGGATTTAAATGCTGCAGCTTGGCCTCCTATGTTTTATCCATCTTCTAGCCAGTGGCGGGGAAGCACAGACAGCAGCTGCATCCTGCCAAGATTCATGATCAAGAACGCCTCTCCCCCACCTCCTCCCTCCCTTTGACAAATATTTTAAAGCCAGTCCCCGGGCTGGGAAACAGGCACGGCAGCTGGCCTCCCTGGCTGATTTGCACACCCAGATGGGGCATCTCGGGGTGGAGGGAGCCCAGTCCCTGGGAAATGGGAGCCCTGAGTCTTAATGCAGGTCGTAGGTATGGCCCCAGTGGGATGAGCAGGGATGGGATGAGATGCATCCTCTCCTATGTGCTCTACGGAGTGAAACCACGTAATATAGACCTCCCCACAAGAAGACCTGGGGTTGCAGAAGCTGTGCGTGCCCTTGGCTTGGGTAGCAGGTCCCTGGCAGGAGACCTGGGGGCTGGGGAGGGCTCCTTGCAGCTCCGCTGCAGGTAAAGGCAGGATGTTGCTCCCCGGAGCTGTCAGCCCGCTGCCTTTCTTTCCTGGCTGTAAAAAAGGAAGGAAAATGGACGCGTGGTTTCCATCCCTTTGGAATTACTCACCCCCTCCCTTTCACGTTGGGTTCATTTGGGCGCGTTAATATCTCAAATTTAATGATAAGTCTAAGGGAATCATTTATAAGATAAATAAGATGTTATTAGTACATTAGTGGCAAAAAATGTGCAAGGACACTGCTAATCTAAGGTGAAAATGCCTTCCTGAGTGAAATTTAATTAGCAGATTGTGTTCTACTAGTGACTTTTATGGGGAGTTCATGAAAATGAATACAAATACGATCCAGGCAGTGCAATGAGAGCCTGGCTAACCCGCCCTCCCTCTCCCAGCCATGCTGCTGCCGGCAAAGGAAAACACCGACGTGTGCCCCATCCCCTTTCTGGAGGCGGAATGGCAGCTTGGGGCCAGCTTGCAGCTTAGGGCTGTGGTTGAAGAGCAGCAAGTCTGGGTGCCGCCTAAATTGAAGCAATTTAACTTGGGTGGGGGAGTCAGAAACATCTCATCTTTTCCCTTTGCCTGAGCGAGCGGCTGGTTGGAGCTGCGTCTTTATGATAAGAGCAGTGATGGTTATGGAGATGTCCTTCGTGCTTGGAATTTTCTCCCTGGCCAGACGTCCCGCAGCGATCAGCACCGCCAGCAGAGGATGCCAGCTCCTGCAAAGGGTCCATCACGGAGACTGCTGTGCGCTGGCAGACCTCTGCCTTCGCGCGAGCCTCTTGGCATGTGGTAGCTGCAGGGGCATGGATCCCATCCAAGAACATCATACATCTTTTAAAGACTTACGGTCCCCTAGGAAGCCGGCGGGTGTTGTGCAGCTGGTGCTGCCAGGCTGTGCTGGAGTCACACGCTGTAGGGATGTGCCGCTGTCCCTGTCCCTCCTGGCTCACCTTGCAGAACCAGAGCAGCAGGGATGCCCAGCAAGGAGCCGTGGAGGTGACATTGATGAGTCTTCCCAGGTTTTGTGCTGAACACCAGTGCTGCGGGTGTTTCCAGAGCTGGAAAGCATTCCCATGCTGTGTGTGGTTCCAGGACCTTGTAGTTGACTTAGGAAGGAAAAAAAATCTTGGCATCAAGACCTCCTGGCCCCAGTCAGTGTGTGGTGAAGGGAGGTTCCCCTTGGTGATGCTGCTGGCTCCTTGCTCTTGGGACCGAAATCCACGCTGAGATTCTACCTCGGCCAAAACCTGTAGGAAAACCACCAATGACTCTGGGGCAGCGGGGAGGTCTGGACACCGTGCAACAGGTTGCCCATGCAATCTTGGTTTGAAAGTGTTTGTGAGGGTGTTGGAGCTCCAGAGGAGCAGAGAGAGGCTTTGAGAGCAGTCAGCTTCCCCTTAGCTGACCTGTCCCATCCCTTGGGTTCATCCAGAATGAATCTGGTGACCCCTGCCAGGCTTTTGAGGCTGGGGGAGAGCCCTTTAGTTACTGCTGCCAACATAGGAGGCATCTGGTGGTGGTTCAGAAGATCCTTCCCTCCCGTCGGCGGGTGCAGGATCCAGCTTTTGCCGATTTCTTTGCTGAACGGAGGCAGAACAGTGAAGCGAATGCATCGGGAGTCATTATTCATGCAGATGATCCTCACAATTCAATAGAGGTAATTAGGAGAATGATGGAGGAAATTAGCACTTTCTGCAGGTTTATTAATATTAATAAAATGATTCCACGGTTAAAAATAATAATAATAATATTAATAAAA
>NW_010099352.1:0-35867 GCF_000699245.1 Pterocles gutturalis | reverse complement strand
ACCCAGCCCCGAGCTGCGGGTGGGGGTGTGAGGGGAAGGGTGGTCGGCGAGGAGCGCCGGGGCCTGCCGGTACCTGCCGAACAGAGCGTTGAACCAGCCCTGCCTCTGGCCTCGGGCTCCCCCGTGGTGAGAGCTGTGGTGGGGAGCTGGCCACCCGGGTGTGGGCTGCTCCGCCTGCCCCTAGTCGAGAAGTATTGGGGGTTTTGGAGGAGGTTAGGTTAAAGGGGCCGGGGCAGAGGCTCCCCTTTGCAGGCACTGCGTGGGATGCCCTTAGGCAGGCTATAGCCGCAGCAGGAGGTAGAACAGCGATGACCATGAACTTCTCATACGTTGAGCATGGCTCCACTGCAGTGCTTTCATCTGTCTCCAGAAGCACCTCTCTTGGTAGAAAATCCACCTCAGCCATCAGCCATGGGTCCATATCCAGTGCCAAGGGAGACAGAAAACCATCAGCCGTGGGTAAATGTTGATACCCATACCCAGTGTTCAGGGAGAAGTAAAAAAGAATTTGGTGAAAGCATCAAGTTTTATCTCAGGCTAGATATATCAGGGGCTTATCCTTATGTTGTTCATGTGCCCCACAAACTTCCACCAAGCCTCTAAAAAAGCTTGCATGCCTAGGGGAGTTATGCACAAGCATGCCTATGAACATACAATGACAGCAAAGAACTGAGGAAATACATTTTTGCTTGTAGTCTGCCTGGAAGAGTTCCCAGAATACGGCTTTACTGTATTTATTTGTATTATTATTATGCATTTATTTATATTCTGTTACATATTTACATTAATCTAAGGATATTTGTCCTGGAACTCCACCTTTCTAAAGGGGACTTCTGCATAATGCTTTGAGAACATGGAGGCATATTCATCCCGTATGCTGTCTGTGGATCCTGGGAAGATTTAGTCATGAACTTAAGTTTAAGACTTTGACTCATTCTGTGGAATAAATGGTCTAGCCATATAGCTAAGGATGAGTGTAAGTCTTTGGAGGAATAGGGCTAAGAAACCCCTCAGAGATGATGTCTTTACATTAAATGTTTGGAATGCTTATGAAATAAATCAGAATTTTGTTTTATTTTCTCTCTCTGCAGGCCTTGACCTACCAGGGAAATTTCTTTTTGCAATCTTGACTCTGATGACATTAATTGCCAATCTGGTGTTTACAGAGGAAGCAGTCTACATCTACAGGAAAACCCCCTCCTCCAAAAGATCAATCATAATTTGGATTAATGCTGCAGCTCCAGTAAGTTATCATGGAAAAGAGATAATGCTGAATGTTGAAAATAGGGTTTCCCTGAAAATCCACATGAACCTGCTTTATCTCTGCCCTTCGTTCAACCCTCCTCCCATTCTCTGTAGGTGATTGCTACTACTTCATGCATCGGTATGTGGATTCCTCGCTCAACAATGTTTACAGATTTCACAGCAGGAGTGTGAGTATTCTGCTTATTTCTCGACATTGACCCAAACCTTGAATTTCTTCCCTTTAAACATCTGCTTCTCTTGGTAAACACAGTCATTTTGTAAATTTAACAATTTAGTAATTTTTGATTTGAGTTGAAATCTCTTGGCACCTCTTTTCTGGGAGGTGGAAAATGCTGAAGCAGTTCCCAGCGCTACAGTCCCCTAGTGTGGGAACCTCAGTATGAAAGATCTGTGACTCGCATGCAATTGATCCCTCAGATTGACAGTAGCTTTGAAGCAGTACTCTTTCTTTCCTTTCTGTGTGTGTCATGTGGAGTGATTCTGACCTGTGACTTCTTCTCTGTGCTTTTACTAACGATGAGCCGTGGCGCTCTATTATTAATGGTGGCAAGTGAACCTCCAGTGAGTATATCAATGTAAAAATGTTCCCCCATTGTCCTGATAAAAGCACATTCTGTACAAGCATGACATCTGACATGCACAGACAAGAACAGAGAAATGTAGTCTTTACTTTCTGGAGGTGATGGCACAGCACTGGTAGGCAAAGCCAGGTGGGGGGATGCTGTGGCCTTCGGGTTTTGGAACCCACTGCAGGACAGTGTCAGACTCTCATGAATAGCCTCACCCCTTGTTGCATTGCATTTACTAAGAGAGTAGGGATCACTGTGAGCATGCAGCAATTTATTCAGGTTACCAAAAACTTCCAAGGATCCAGTCCTATGGCAGTTTAAGCCTATCTGAATCCCCCCTTCTCCCTTGCCCAAGCTGCAAGGGATGAGAATGTCCAGCTGGTGAAGGAGGGAGAGGTGGCGTTTCAGCAGTCAGTGTTTAGATCAGCTTTGGCTGCAGGAGAACCACACCCTGAATGGGCCAGCACATTCGATGATAGCTCTCTCTCTCTCTCTCTATATATATATATGTTTGAATGTAGCCATGTTTGTTGTTGTGTTTGGGGGTTTTATTTTAGAAGAGGAAGAGGACTTGTTCTAAAAAGTTTGGACCAGTCTGGACTAGATAACTAGTGGAAAAGTATGGCCCTAGTGAGTTGGGTGAGAAAAGCCTGTGCTTTAATTCTGACTCTGCCACTGGCAACCAGTGTAGCTTTGTGAAATTCTACAGCTGCTCTGTGCCTCAGTTTCTTCCTCTTTCAGTGAAGTTAGGGCAGTTCTGCTTCTCCAAGGTGATGGAAAGCGGAAGGTTTTTCACAGCTAGTGCTAGAATTTTTGTTGGTTGCAAAGCACAAGCTCTAAAAACCCTGGACAGAAGGCGGCACTGGCCTGCACAGGCATACGAGAGACACACAGACAAGTTCAAGCTGACATTTTCTTCCTCTCCTAGATTTTTTGCCATAGTTATCCATTTCCTGCTGATGATGATTAAGGAGTGCGGAGGTCAAAAGCTACTCCTCAGGCGGTTTGAGAATGGTCGCTTCAAGATCAGCACCGGTCCCTGCTGCTGCTGCTGCCTTTGCCTCCCTGGTGTGTGCATCACTAGGTGAGTTGCCCTTTAAGATTTCCCAGCTGGAAAGCGGCTGCTGGGATTCATCCAACTTGGCAAGGCAGGCTTACAGCAAAGGGCCTCCCGGCTTCCCGAAAGTCAGTCTCAAGCTGTCTCTTTTAAACAGCGCCATCACTTTGGGGCTGTACACCACCACTCATTTATTTTGGTTTTACAATGCAGAATAAGAGTCCAGAACATGAGCTCTCTCGGTTTAACCCGATGCAGTGTTCCCACTCATAGTAATGTTGAGCACTGTGGTAGGTATCTCCCCAACTAATCCCATTCTCTTTCAAGAAACCATTTCTCTAGTAAGTAGTGGTGTGTGGGAGGAGGAATTTATATTCTAGAAAACCTTATAATTGAGATTTCAGTTTCTTTTCATTCCAGAAGGGAATGAATGTCTCCAAATTGGGTATTTTTCACAAGCAGAATTGCCAAATTGAGGCTGTCTTGAAAGAAAATTTCTCTTACTTCTATGAAATTGAAATGTTTCATTCTGATTTTGACTTTAAAACTACTTCAGATTAAAATATTTTTTAGAACAAAAAATAGTTGTAATTCTTGGAAAGCTTTGATCTCAATGAAATGGTGTTGTCTCGTGAGGCAAAAGCAAATATCTTCTTCTACTAAACTTAGTATTAAAGCACCTTTGAGAAGTGGGTTGAGGACAGAGAGCTGCACGTACAAGAGCCAATATACTGTAACAGAAACTCTGCCTCCTTTGAGCACTGCCTCTGGCTAGTGTCATGCTGTCATTTACATGCCGCTCCACAGCCTGGAAGCCTCATGTGTTTCCCAGGGCTTTCCTCCTGGCACAGAGTATGAGAATGTTTCCCTCATTAAGAGCAAAAGCTCAAGGACTGAATGTGCAAGACACAGACTTTTCTGTGAGGGTCTAGACATTAGTGTCAGGGGACATTAGGGCCTTTATGGTCTGGTTAAATAGTTCTGTTAAAGCAGAATGCAGCATAGTGGTTTGTGATGCTTTTGCAAAAGTTCTTAATTTTTATTGTAGTAATTCTTCCTTAAACTGGCTCATTCGGTATTAGAATTTAAACTCTTTATTTCCATCATTTTATTTTAATGGAATAACAGTAATTATTTACATGGAGGCGGCACCAAGAAGAATAGGTAGTAAACCAACTGAAAAATACACCTCCGAAAATGGATGTGATACAATGACATAAAATCAGCAACTACTGATACGGATCTAAATGACTGCTACCAATTTTCATGGGCATTGGTAAAGGCTCGTTTCAGCAGTCAGAGCTGGAAAAGTGCCATGGGACAGAGCTGTGCTATAGATCTAATGTGTCACCAGTGTATTTGGTTTTCTTTCCATGTCTGTCACCCTCTGTATGGGTTGTGGTAGCTGGGAGCTTGGGAGAGGATCCTGTGCTCTGCCCTCCTGTTGATCAGTCCAGTGACAGCTTAGCCAGGATTATATTAGCTCATACTAACTCCTTCAGGAGCTAGATGGTGCCTACTGCTGCTGGGAGGAAGGACATCTGTCTGCTTTAAAAAAAAGGCTTTTTGCTCTGCCGAGGGCATAGGGCTCCTTCTGTGGCATCTGTAGCACTGGGAAACCCATCTGGTGTCTCTGTTCCTGACTTCTAGCCTTCTCCCATTACAGGGTACAATTTTTTTGAAATATAAGCAAGCTATACCAGAGAAAGGTCAGTCTCATATTCCTCTGTAGGTATCTTCTGGTGAAACAGGGAGCTACTCCAAGGGAGGAATTAATTCTTTAAAAAACCATATACTATCAAGTAGTCCTGGGAAAGCTAACAAGGTACAGTAGGCAGATAAGGCAAAGTAACGAGCCATACAGTGGGGAGAGATGTGGCGGAAGAGGTCTGATGGTCAAGAAAGATAGGCCTGTGTTGACAAGGGAAGCAACTTGTGGCATTGCAGTGACTGCACTGTTTGTCGTATTATCATAGAATCATAGAATGGCCTGGGTTGAAAAGGACCGTAGTGATCATCTAGTTCCAACCCCCCCGCCATATGCAGGGCCGCCAACCACTAGACCAGGCTGCTCAGAGCCACATCCAGCCTGGCCTTGAATGCCTCCAGGGATGGGAGCCCTTTAAAGCCCTTTGGGAATAATAAATCTTGGAAAAGGTTCATACACTAAGTGGCTGGCCAGTTGCAGGCCTTTCCACATGTGTTGGTGTTGTTCATAATCCTGTGGTTATTAGTTATATTAATCAAGCAATTCCTATGATTCCTGGTTCATGTCTGTATCATGCAGCACACTAAATGGCAGCCTGTTTTCTGCTGAGGCATCTCTGATGGCAGTCTCAAGGGCCAAAGCAGCTAGAGTGAAGACAACATTGACAGTATGGGAAATAATTTACAGTAATAGACTAAAACGTGAGCCAGCCATAGCAGCTACAGCTTGTCCTGTGAAGACTGAAGGAGAGTTCAGGCCAGTCAGCATTCACGCCCTCTGTTAGAAAGTTTATCTGCCCTTTTCCTGGTGGCCTTTAATGCTGGCTGGCCAGCTTACTGTGTATGGGATGTGTTCTAGACGCAGTTTATACTGACAGGAGTAAGGAAATGCTAAGCAGTCCTGGCCTTGTGCAGTTTGCCAAGTGAGAGGTAGTTCCTTTCTTCTGTTAGAGTACAGAGGAGCAAAACCAGACGCATCCACGTTACTATTTATGATGCATTGAAAAACTACCAATCCGGTCACCTAGGTCTGTATGATTCCCTTTCTTGAACTACCACAGGACTAGGAAGTGTCTGAAATAGTAAGGCAACAAGGCAAGAGCAAGTGGCATTATTGTTCAGAAACCGGTTAGGCTGCTCCTGGCTCTCCAGTTAGCTTCAGGACAGAGAAAGATATCACGGTTGGCGTGTAATTGCTGCAGAATAGGAAATGTACTATTTCTGCTGTTCTTTTCCAGATTTTAGCCACATTCTACAGGAGTGGAAAAATTTTTGTGGTTGACAGTATCCAAAAAATGTTATTAAGCTTGGTAATAAGATTTTGGCATGTGTGACTTTTTTTTTTTTTTTTTTTTTTTTTTTTTTTTTTTTTGCCAGGCGAACTCTCTTTTGGCTGAAGCTGGGCACCTTTCAGTTTGCTTTCCTTCGACCTGTGCTCATGTTTTTATCAGTAGTGCTTTGGACTAATGGCAATTACACCCCTTACAATGTAAGTAAATATTTTAAGCAGGGATGGTCCACAAAATCCATAGGTTTTAGGGCTGATGTTAGTATCTTAGCCTACAACTAAACTGTGAAATCTGGGACCACTTCCAAGTGAGTCCTTACTGTAGTCTTTTGAGACCCTGAAGCATGTAATTTCTGCCTTCCTCCACACTCTCCATTTACTGGCTTCTCTTGGAAAGAAACTGGGCATCAGAGTGGGTTGGGCATTAGGGTGGGTTAGGCATCAGATTATGCTCCAGTATGTTTCCCAACCCATATGGTTAAAATAGGACGACTACAAGTTGCCCTGTGGGATGTACCTGCCCTGTGTTTTGTAAAGTACAGCCTTAAGAAACAAATGAATGTACAGGCATGTAAACAGGAAGCCTAATTCTATGTTTTTCTGCAGATCATTGTGATTTTTATATCTGTGCAAAGTAGAAAGGATAGTACTGTACTTCTGCTTTGTACCATGTAAGCTGCAAGATGATGGAGAAGTCTGCATCTGCTAATAATTTTGCTCCTCTTAGATAACTCAGATAAAAAGTAATATATTTTTTTGTTGTTTCATGGTATAAAATAAATAACTTCTCTGAGATGTCATGCTGGTTGTGCTCTCACAAGCTGCTGAGCATTCCCAGGTGCTGCTGGGGTCAGGTTGAGGGGTTGTGTCACTTGTTACCTTCCCAGGCTGAACAGATTTACATGTCCGTGCCTGCCCAGTGAGAGCACGGTGCTAACACTCCCGTTGGTGCTGTGCAGTTTCCCCATGCAAACCCTAGCAACTGTTGCTGCCATCAGCTTTCATGGAGATAACATCTGCATCTTCCACTTCACAGCTTCTTCCTAGAAATAGTAAAATGCACTGTAAAGTTTTATAGGTACACTAGTTTGATTTGTTTCTCAGTTATCTCCCAGAGGAGCTGCAATATGGATTAGCTGCTTCGTTGGTGTCCTCACCCTTATTGCTCTGTGGCCAGTTGCAATAATGTTTCAACAAGTTAGGACTCTCCTTATCTCTAAGAAGATCATCCCAAAGTTTGCTCTTTATCAGGTGAGAAATTTAATATTTCTGATAATTTCTCTTAACTGCTGATATAACACTGTCTCCTAGGTCCTTTGTTGAAAAGTTATAGAATTTTTTTTCCTATTAAGTGCACTGTGCAAAGGCATGTTTTTACCTGATTAAAGCTGCATCCCTTTGAAGCACTCTCCTCGGCTGCTGTTCCGTTTTGGCTTGAGCCAGTTTACCTCTAGTCTCTCAGGAGTGCTAGAGATGTGAGAGCCACGTAAAATCCATTAATCTTTAGGCAACTGAAATCAAAACAGCACCTTCTCTGGGGCTTGAAGGAAGCCTTGTAGAGGCAGTATCCTGAAACTGTGTTAAAATGCTGGTGTGTACTTTTTAAAGAGAGGGTGTGAAGCATTGTGTGGGTGACTGTTGTTTGAACTGTTCCAGCATGTCACAATGTTCAGTTTTGACAATATTTTTCTTGGCCATTCTGCACTTCGGAGTTAGATAATAATGAAAATACTGTCTGGGAATAATTAAATAGTAAGGAACAGAACCAGACAGGTTAGACTGAAAAAGCCCAGGGACAGGGCCACCCTCTCCCACATCACCCTGAAGAGAGTACAGCAGAATAATTGGATATGTGTCTTTCTTGAACAGGACAGGTAGTAAGGCTGGTGCACTAAGGTCTCTGTTGAGTAAATTATTAAATGCTTATAAATCCAATAAACAGGATAATCACACCTGCAAAGCTGTATTAGGGTGGATCTAGGTTTAAGATGGCAAACTCTGTTAATGCAAAGGTTTATACTCGGGCAGTTACACCAGCAGCTAGAGCAACACTTTGATATCTCCAAGGCAGCGAAGGCCTAGCTCAGCAAATAGCAAGTAATATCATGCATAAGTGATTGTTGCTGAACCCAGGCTGCAAAGAGTCTTTCATCCCTTCTGGCAAAGAAGCCAGTTCCATATAACTTGAGGAGCTCCACATCTCCCTGCTGTGGCAAAAAGAGGCGACAACAGAAAAAACATTGAGTCCTTCCTCCACAAAGGGAGAGCATAAACTCAGAGATCAGATTAACAGGAAGTTGTTAAAATATTGTTACCTATTATTCAGAGCTCAATATTGTTTAAAATCCCAGCTGGGAGGTCTGTATGTATTCCACCTCCCAAATCAAGGGCTGAGAAGAAACAATTTTCAAAAAGAGGTTTAATTTAATACTCACATTCTGAGCAATACCATCCTGACCTAAAGATGAATTCTGCAGAATGGCAGGCAGCCTGCTGGTAGATGGGAGAAGAGGGAGGGCAAGAAAGGAGGAACGAGGCAAAAGAGGGTCTGTTACGAAAGCAGAATTGTTGTGTCAACTGTAAACCTTTTACTGGTAGCTAAGGCATCTCTTTTCTTTCTCTGTTGCAGTTTGTCCTTATTCTGAACCACTTGCAGACAGCTATTATCAACATCTTGGCCATGCAAAAAGTCATTCCCTGTGCTCCACCACTCTCCTCTTCAGCAAGAGGAGCATGTAAGTTCCTTTGGGAAGGATGCTGTTCATTTACTTACCAAAAAAAAAATGTTGTCAACTTCAGTATCAAAATATTAGTTTCCTGGGATCATGCAGCTTTTTGAGAAGCTCAGCTTTTACTTAAAAAATAATAACAATTGTTTTATAGCTGTCATAGTCACAGAGAAAAACTCGATAATGAGAAGAGCTGGAATCAGAAATGAGAGGACAAGAAATCAACATGCATAATTACTGTTAAATCTCTTGCATTTTGAATGTATAACTTATTGCATGCTTACTGACAGGCAATACTGTAATTCTGTAAGTGATTTTATTGCTGAGTGTGAGAGACTATTATGGGGACAGGATGGTAAAATTTGTTTCTTTTGCACAGATTAAAATTAATAGGCCAGGTATACACTTTGTGTCTGACAGTCATTTTCCCCTTTTGGGGGCTTTTCTTTGCCTCTCTTTTTCTTGGTAGATATTAGCCAGCAGCTCCTCATCATGGAAATGTTTCTGATAACCCTTATCTCAAGGGTGGTCTATCGGAGAAGATACGATGACCTAGAGCCTCTGGAGCATACAGCTGAAGAAGCTGGGGACAACATGCAGACTCCTAAGATTATCCCGAATGGTACTATTAGTGAAGATGGATTACCAAGGGGTTAGAAGCCCTCTGTTCTCTTGTTCTGCAGGAGCTGGAAGCTCAGCTTCAGGAGCTTGTATATTCTTGCACCACAAATAGCGACTGTCCATGTCGGAACAACTTCTGACATAAATGCTTGTGAGCTGTAGTACTGGAAGGACCACTAATGGAAAGATAACCCCACGTATTCTCCAGTGATATATACGTGGTGTGAGTGTTTTCCTACCATGTAATTTAGCAAGATTTCATACCATGTACTTTTATGCTGGTATTGAGCACTTGACAGTAGCCAAACTGCCTCAGAATATGATTTTAGTTTATTTTTGTTTTTAGCTATTAGAATGGCTATGATTTAATCTGGAGTAATTCTTGTTCATCTCTCTTGTCTTTTTTTAATGTTGTTTCACCCTGGACTGCTGTCACGTGTCCAACACAGCATTTTCCTGTCCTTCCTCCATTAAAATTTATCAGCTCTCACTCTATGTCAGTAGATCACCGTAGGTGATTGTGATCATTAAATACATTTGCTTATTTTGTTCTGAAATCCCCAGACCTGTCTGGGCTCTCCACCTACAGAAACGATGACTGCTTCAGGGCAAGACTTTTTACATTCCTTGGAAATTCACCTTCTAACTTGGTAAATACAGAGTTGCCATTTGTACATGTGTCACTGGCAGATGTTCTTCCTAGGAAGACCTTAATATCTTTTACCTATATTTTGTCAAATAATAACTTATCATCAGAGCAAAGCTGGGCAGGTAGTAGGGCTTTATTTTTGATTTACAATGAATTAAATACTTTGTCTGGGAGATGGTGGAAAATGAAATATTCTGAAAACAGCTAGTGAGCCATCTGGAAGTAGAAAAGGAGGCTGAATTAAACAAAATGTTTTCTTCTTTCTGATTGTGGTCAGAAATAATAATTTCTTTAACAATAGAAGGATTCCATTATAGTAGACAAATTGAGTTACTTTTGTTTTCAAATGGTTTAAACAATTTTTGTATTTTTTTTTTTCTAAGCAGGCAGTCTGGGAAATTAATACAGATTCTTGAACTAATTAATGTGAGAGAATCTGCACTTTTCCCTTGAAAAATAATTTAGGCAAAAATTTTCACTCTGCATTAGAGTGTGTAAGTAGAATTAACTGGGATCAGTTAATATATTCTTAACATGGGAAATCATAATGTGTTTTCACATGATTGCTATTAGCATATTCCTAATGTTGCTTTTTATCAGCATAGTCTAGGCCACAGGTACATTTGTAGACTAGTAGAGCACTACATTTGTAGAGCCATACTTAAATTCATAATGGCATTGGGAATGGTTGGCTGTGAGTTCAAGCAGCTTCAAAATTGGAAAGTAAAATATTTTGAGTTGGTAAAGTATCTGTGTGAATTGTTGTGGAAAAGACTAATTACTAGAGCAAATGAGGTGAAAAAGCATTACTGGTAAGTTTTCTGTAGCAGTTTTGTGAGGGGCGTGCCTTGGGGAGTGGGATCTGGGGCATGGAAGAGCAGAGCTGTGCGCCGTAGCATGGACAGTGTGCTCGAAAACGGAGTGTTTGGAGAAGTGGTGGTCTCTGTAGGTCCAGTGAAGGCAGCTGCCACGGCACAGCAAGAGTCTTCACCCATCGCTGGTTATCTGTTGTGTCTCTGAGATGCCTGTTGAATAGATCTTGTAAACATCAGTGTGGGCCTGATTTAGGCACAGGTATCACTAGCTGTTGTGCCTTTGGGTAGATATTTAATATTTGTGGTGATCTTCATCTGACATATTTCAGTTATAAGATGTACCATAGTGATTGTCCACTGGACTTCATATTTGTCAGTGAAGATGTTTCATTTTACTATGTACAGGCATGGAGGTCTCATTCTGAAAATCACTTACAACCCTTTTCAGAGCAAAACTGGACATGCTTTATCTTAAATAGGTGCCTAAGAGCTCTCCTGAGTTACAGCTTATGTGAATGCAGCAGAATGTATGGACCTTATTGTTACAATTTTTTTTTTGAGCTTTTTAAATTAAGAATTTCTTCCCCAGCTCTGGCTCAGACCAACAGCTGTAGCCTGCCTCGTCTAGGTGCAGAGTATAGGTAGGTGTCCAGGAGCTGGCAGACAGGGGCAGCAGGTGACCTGCATTGTAGTGCAGTCATTCAGGTGCTCTTGGAATTAAAACATTGCAAATCACAACCTCCAGGTTGGACCTCAGGCAGTCTGAGTATGGAAAAACAAAACAGAAAGCCGGAAATTCCTCCAGTCTCAGTTCTGATAAGGATCCTTTTCAGGTCAGTGAAAAAAAAAATAAATTGGTTTTCAATTATGTGTTTGTGATTAAAATATTTTAAAACATTTAATGAAAACTAGAAGATAAATTTCAGAGCTCATTTTATACAGCTGCTATAATGAGTGGTAAGGTGAGTGCATAACCTTAATGCTATGTTTGCTTGGGATTATTGTGTGAGGAAAGGTAAAGGTAATTTTATTGGTGTCTTTTGTCATGATAACAGGCACCAACACCATTAAACAGAAAGATAAGCATACACAGAGATGTGTGATGAAAGGTTAAGAGAGTTTAGGCATGTGGAAGTGATTAATGAGAACACAGAAGAAAAGAGGAGTGATATGGTTTGGGTGTCTATGTGCTAAAGATGCAGGTGTGAAGGTGAACACTGACCATGAAGCCTCCTGGAGCAGGGTCTGCAGCGTGAACAGCACACGCGTGACAGGCGAGAACGAACACCAGCACCTTGTAATGTTGCAGGAATGGGTTGGCAAACAAAAGCTGCTCAGTGCTTTTCTTTTCTATTTGTCATTCAAGCTATTATTTTTAAAACAACACTAACTGAGTACCTCCTGTTCCAGAAGACCATAGGCTCTTGGCTGCAATGTGGGCAGCACTGGAACCTTGAAGGGTCGCCCCAGCAGACCTCACAGCTGTCATTCCCTAGGTGGGGCTAGCTAAAGGGGGCAGTGAAGTGTGTATTTAGGTGTATGACTTTGTGTTTCGTTTGTGTCAGTACCAAAGGCCTCATGACTTAATACCCAAAGGATTTGCTTCAGGTGTTAAGAGCGTGCTCTGCTGATTGTAGACCTCTCTGTCCCTATATCTCCCCTTCAATTGTCCTGTCCGTTCCTGCACCCCCATACTTGCCCAGCCTTGTTCTCCCTGCTCAGGAGAAAAAAATCCTGGAGTGCTCCTCAGGGAGGAGCTGCGAGGGTATAGGCTCATTCCTTACAGATCGAGGGCAGCCAGAGGGTGGAGCCTCCTTTCTGTGCAGCGTCTATTTCCAAAGAAAGGCCAAGGAAAAAAAAAAAAAGGGCAGTACAAGAGCTGAATTGTGATCCCATACTTCCCAGAGCTGGAGTAAGGGAGGAAGGTAGCTAGCACAGTAAGGACACAAACAGTGGTGAATTGAACGGGAAGAGGTAGATTTAACATAAACAGTGGAGGAGCCCAGAAGACTTATGGATAACAGAGAGGCAGATAGTCGACATTTGCTACGCAGCTAATGGTGCAAATGGTAGAATAAGTCTGTTGCAAGGTCTCCACTTATTCAATACCTTGCCACTTGGCTTCCTCACCCTTTTAAACAGGGACTGACTGCTGCTGACAGTTTGAAGGCTAATGCTTTTACTGACAGCCATTCATGCGTTCCTTCAGGACAGTTCATGAATCTGGGTGCACCTCCCTAGTTCCCAGGTAAAATAGATCAGTAATTTTAAGACACAATTTGTGGGGGAATGGAGCTAGATAACACACTTAATTTCTTACTGCTGTAGATCCCTTTAAAAGTGTTAACTAGATAATTCTAACAGTTGCCTGAACTTGGTGAGCATGATCATCTTTGTTTTAGTAAAACAGAACTGAGGTAGAGAAATCTAGAAACTTGCCCAAAGCCACACAGGGGAATTTTGTATCAGCCACAATCAGGCTGCAGAAGTTACCAAGTCTCAGCTCCCTGCTCTGAAAAATACTGCCTCTTAAACGTGGTAAGATCACAAATTAAGGTAGGAGTGTCCGAGTTAAGTAATGGTTAGGTGAGTTAGATCATGGTTAAGTAATGTGTCCACCAGAATGATAAAAGGAGTTGCTCTCAGCTTTCGTAACTTCATTCGTGTAAGAGATACAGGTCAACTCTTTATAAGTTGTGGAAGTGGTGTGAAGAACAGATTTGCATTTTGTTAGCTTGTAAGAGAAGGTAGGCAGAATATCTTAGGCTGTTTTTCTCTGCTAAGTCACACCTTAGAATAACTCCCCACAGATCATTGTGCAGCCTCATTAATAGATGTCCACAAACTCTTCATTCATTACGTCTCAAAATCACAGTTCCTATTAAAATGTGTCTATATAAAGACAATCCCAACAGCACATTTTAGAACTCAGAACTCTATTTTTGCAGAAAAATCTGGTTTTGCCATTTCTCAATTCTTGTTACCCTTTCTTTACATTAAAAAAAAAGAAAAACCTCGTTACACCTGCACTGATGCCACTTAGTGCCAAATAATCAAGTAGATGGTGTGCCAGTGTAGTACTTGAAGGCTCAGGTGCTTTGTGACATACCTAAGGCAGCCTGAAGTCTTTGAAAAGTCTTTATTGTTCTTCAAAAAAAGAAAAGCCCACTGCAGAAAGTGGATTGAAAAACAGGAACAAGATTTTATTGAATGATTTTTACATTTTTTGGGGGGAGAAATCAGACTTAGATTTTGGCAATGTATTGGACATTCTTGGTCAGTTCTAGGGAGAGAGAAGAATTGTCCAAAGTCCATTTCCCTTGCATTTGTGGATGTCTCTTCACAACTAAAAACAGGCCACCTTCTTTGAGACCTGAATACCTGGCATCCATTATGCAGATGAGGTCACAGCATATGTAGAAAACTAATGGTAGGATAAAATTACTTTTGTTTCCTTTAATGCAATTTTGCAGCTGAAAAATGTCAGTTTCCCCTTTAGAGATTTAGGCATGGGATCACAGATTCTTGCTGGGATCTAAGGCATAGTTTTGATACAGGCTGAAATCGGTTCAGCCATCTAAGAGAACTGCTGAGCTATGAGAAGGTGCTGCAAGACATTCTGCAGAGCAGAGCCATGAGAAGAAAGGTAAGATTGCTGGCAAAGGGGAGAGTGTTGACACAGGGATAATTAGCAGCTCAAGGGTTCTTGATGAGAAAAAACAACATGAAAAACATACGAAATCCTACAGAAGCAAAACCAAGTAGCCGGAGAATGGCGGTTTAGCAATGTCAATGATCAGCCTGTTCGAAGCAGCAGCAAAGCCAACCCTTCCTCTCTTGACTGAAGGCTATCCAGCCAATGGTGACTCCCTGGGTGCTCTGTCAGGGGTGATGAGCACTTGAGCTGTTTAGCTCTACCTACACACTGTGCATATTGACCAATAAATCATAAGTTTTACTCTTTTAAGCTGTGAAATCGTTTTTGCAGAAGCTTGGTATATAGCAAAAGACATCCAAATGAGCTGACCCAGAGGGCAAAGGTTACAAAACAAGAACTATTCAGTATGAGCAGCACCACCCATTTGAGAATCACTGCCTTAAGGACCAAAAGAGGAGTTAGAAATAGCATGAAAATGACTTCTGAATTTGTATTCATCCTTTATTGCAAATTATGGAAAAAGGTGCATTTCTGTGTCTCCTTGTAGCCTTGCCATACCCAGACAGCAAAGGGTGTGAGCTAATTGTTAAATTCAGTTCAACAAGTTCCTCATTAAGGAGAAATTACCTGAGTTTGAAATCGGCTAATTTTCCAATCAGGGTGAGTGTTTGCACTTGTGATTTGGAAATAATTAACACATGGTATAACATAAAAACCTATGTAAAGGCTAATGGTAGAAGGACTAATTTCCTTGGTGTGAAAATGGTGTGCTCAGTTTCTGCAGAGCTCTATTACTGTCCTTTCAGTGTCAGTGTCTGAATTTATTGATCCTCTGCAGAGCTGTACTTTTTAATATTAATTTTGAGAAACTGAACCATTATTTTCCAGGACTATGAGTAATTCTTTTATTTTGAAACGTTCTGTATTTATTTATTTTTCTTCTTGTCAATACAGACTTTCCCAGAATTACTCACTTCTATTATCTGTAAAAGGAGATAATAAAGTGTCATTTTAGACTCGGGCTTTAGCCTGAGTTCTGCAAACTTTAAAATGCACATTCCCAGGACAGCCATGTTCTGATCCTTAAGGGCATTCCTAGGAATGTGAATGCCCTGTATTATTTAGTAAGAAAAGATGTCCAGGTCGGACAATTAATTAGGAAAGCAGATGTGTACATGGGAGAAATAAAAGCAGTTGTAAAACACTAACTAATTTTCTACCTTAAAGTTTCAGCTATTGATATAACCCTGATCATCACCACTTCTATGTATTATCAGATAACATTGGCTGGTTTAAAACAGATATATTTCTGGTAAATTGTGCTACCCTTATAGCTTAGAGCACATAAAACCCAGTGCACTAATGAACTCTTGCCATGAAGTGTGCAAGGGAGAGGAGCCATTTAATCTCCAGTAGCTGAGTCAGCTCCACCCATGGGTGTCCTTAGTCCCGCTGCTGTGACTATGCTGCAGTTTATTGACAAGAAGGGTGTGACTTGACAGCTACAAACAAGGAGAAGAGCCCATTCCACGTGAGCAGGCAGCGTGCAGCAGAGCACGGTTATATTACCCAGACCAATGTCTATAAGCAATCCAGTTTTGGCCACAGGCACAGAGACACAGAGCGTGGAACGTGAGCTCTGCTTGCCCACCATTAGCATGTGGGGCTTCTCATTGTATTTTGTCATCGCAGTCCCTTTAAACCCCTAAGGCCTCCAAGCAGAGCCTCCTACAAAAAAAGCGAGCCAGCAAGGGTAGGATAGCTTTAAATGGCATCTGATCTACCAAGGCTTCATCAGCACCATCCTTCAGGCAGAAAGGCTGCTCCGTGTAGCCCAACAAAGGAAGTGTGGCTCTTTCTGCACAGCCCTGTCTTCTCGCATGTCCATGGATATCTACGGCAACTGTTTGCACTGAGACAGGAATTGTGTTTCAGGTACATACAACTCAGCACTTGGGAATTCTCTTACGGGATTAATCTCTCTGATTTAGGTAACCTGTTTTGAACACTGCCAGTATCTTCATTGTTTGGGGCTTTCTCTTCTCAATACATTTTTGGATTAACATAAACAAATCTTGCATTACTTCCTTCACAGAAGCAGCATTTGTGATTTGTGTGTGTACATGCCCAAAAGGAGCATTCAGGCTGCCAGAAATGCTACACACAGGTGGTAGGGATTTGCATTTTCATGCAAGCTGGCAACCACTCCCTTTCTCAGTCAGTTTTGATTTTCGTAGCTTGTTGCTTATGAATTACTGTTGCTTCTGAAATTCTGGGCTGTGGTTCTCAGCCATTTTTCTGTTGCTCTATTTCTGTTTACCTGCCTACTTTTGTTCATGATATCGACTGCTGCTGCTTCAGTGCTTCAGGAGAAATTGTTCACATCTGAATTGGTTGCTTTGGTTATAGGCAATATTTCCTGTGTCAAATCCCAGGAGCTGTGAGAGCATCTTTTTTTCTCTCTTACATGGGCCATCCCCCCCTTGCTGCTCATAAATAGTGTGAACAAGAGAAGACAAGCAAGTGAGCCTGGGGGGCTAGTATATTAAAATTCATGGGTTTGATTGGAGATGATTGTTTATTTTTCTGAAGCTATTTATTTCCCCTATGTGCCTTACCTTTTACTTCCAACAAGGATCAAATTTCAAGCTCTGGTGAAGTAACCCTTATTTCACAAGAAATATATTGGCCATTTCACTCCAGTTCCTACCGAGTAGCTGTTGTGTTACAAAAGGCACACCTGGCAACACAGGGATATTTTTTTCTGCGGTGCCAGCTGCCGTGGGAGTTACTAAGGAACCTACACTGCATGACCAAGGAAGATCAAAGCCATCAGGTCATCTGCCAGAACGAGTCCTGCCTGTTGTCTGCCTGTGGATAGCATTAAGGAGATAAAGCTCATCCAGCTGTTTCCTTCTTTCTCTCTTGTCCTTTTGGTTATGTGCTGCTTTCTACTGGGCAACCTCTTCCTTCTTGCTCCCTCCTCCCTTTGAAATTATCTTCTGGGAGGCCTAAAGATCGCAGACTCCCACCCAGCAGACTGCCTGGGGAGAACAGCCCCCACCACCAAAGCGAGAGATGTCTGACAAAGTCCCCTGGTGAGATGCTACTTTGTTTGGCTGCCTGCTGCAGACCCAAGGCAGGTCTGAGCCCTCAAGTAAGTGGCTGTGAGGTTACGATAGGCTTTGCTGTCACTAGAATTATGTGTCAGAAAATCAGCCAGCTCCTGAAAGCTAGTATTAGTCTCTTAACAATAGTAATGACTTAAATGTTAGTTGTTCTCTTACCAGCAAATGGTGCATGTCAAATATAAATTACTTTGCTACTCAAAAGTACTAACAAAAAACATTAAAAAATTATTAACTCTTGGTGATTCTCCCAATGTGTGCACACATATGTACAAATCCCTCCTGTAATTTCTCTATTTTTAACTTACACAGATTTAACTGAGTGACATGCAAAACTGGTACCAAAGCTATATGAAGTAACGCATATGTATGTAAACCAGACTGAGATACCAAATTAAGGTTTTCAGGAGTTATTTATTTTCAATCCAATGTAAAAAAGATTTGACTATAATTTTTACACCAATATTTCCAAATCACCATTGGGGCTATTTTTGTTGTAAATTGACCTGTTGTTAAGCATTGGCCCAGTAGACAGGATCCCTGTGAAGGGAAGAGGCAGGTGCATGCTTTGTTCACATCCTCCAACTCGTGAGCACCCAACGCAGCTCATCACGTTACCAGGCAGCAACCAGCAGCAGCCAGGTGGCATGAGGAACCAGCTTTCAGGTTAGCCTTGCTTCTGTCGCATGGTGCCCGTAGCTACAGCTTCTTCAGTAAAAATGTGTTTGTGAATCCCTTGCAAAGGAATGAATTACATTTGTGCTTGTAATGATTGTAATGGGATTTTGAATTGCTTTTGTAACATTAAAGAGGAGATAATGCTAGTATCACATCAGCACCCCCCGTCAACATTTTTAGCCTGTCTCTCCCTCAAGGAAAAGAATGCTGATAAATGGAGAGAGATTAAAAGGATTTAATCTGGATTTATCATTCTTAATTTTCTAGTCTTAAACCCACCCTTTGAATGCGTCTTTTTGATGAAGCAATCTGAATCCTTTATTAGTTTAATAGGATTTGGCTAATATTACTGACCTTATCCCGTCCTCAAGCTGGATTTCCACCAATAGTCTAAACAGATTTTCCTGATACTAATGCAAATCCTGTCTGTAAACAGTTATAGCTCTCTGAGACAAGACTTGCCACCAGTGCTTTCCCTCCATGTGAGTAAGCAATCTCTGATGAAATAATCTCCAAAGGAGAGATGAGAAAAGCATCACTAAGTGCCAGCTGGCCGTTTGGTTTTTTTTTAAAATCATGTGATCCAAATGTTCTTATCTTCTGTCTGTATTCTTCTGCCACCCAATGCTAAGTGAAGAACCCCTGCAATTGTGTCACGATAAAAAATTTTCAAGGAGAGACAGTTAGTAAATTCACTCTACCATCTTCCCCCTCCACCCCCATCTGCATTCCTGTATTCCTGGGAAGCTACAGGCTGACTGCCTGGCAATGTGCAGCAGCTGTCCCTATCCCTGAGCCATCTGCAGGGTTTTCTCTCTTTTCCAGCTATTGGTAATATTTGAAAATGGCAAGGACGTGCAATGTGGTATTCCCCTGCCTCTTGCATCTCTTTCTGTTTGTCTTGTATTCCAGGTAGAAGAACACCTTGGTTTGTATTCTACATTGTCCTGTCTTTCAAATATTTTTTAACAGAGAACTGACACCCATTTTGCTTTTCTAGGACACATCAAAGGACCTGTTATGACAGATGTGAATTTTTTAAATTGTAAAATATTTCTCATGAAAAAGAGGTTAAGCACTCCCCATGAGGCTCACAATGAGCAAAATGTCTCACTCCTTTTTCCTGTTGTGTAATATCTGCATTGTGCATGTCCCCAAGCAAAGCCTGTTTGGTCTAGTCTTTGGTGGTTTTATATGTCAGTAAGAGCTAAATCAAGTTAACTTGATTGGTTTTTTTTCAGCTAAGATGTTTAGGTTTTCAACTTGCATGGGCAGTAGTGGCTAACAGAACAAGGGAAGGGGAGCTATGAGCTGTCAGTGAAGGAGGGGCAAGTCACCAAGAATAATGGCAGTAATTCCCCAGCAGCCTCAGCCTCAGAGGTTCCAGTACACCACCACTGGGATAGCAAAAGCAGCTGAAGTTCATATTTGTGCCACAATGGGAAATATAGTTCACACCCATTTAATTTATTTTTATTCTATGGTCTCTCCAGGGGCTTCAGTGCTGTGCCTTGAGAATGAATATCATTCTGCTCATGAAGTCAAAATTGTATTTGAGATAATTCCCCACTCTGGCTAGAAAGGAATTTTTAGAAAAGGAATATGACAAAATCATTTTGTGTCACCCTCCCTCCTTCCTCTCCTGTTTCCACATTTCTTCCTGGGTGAGGGATTGAATGTAGCACCCACAGGACAAGGCAGTTATTTCAGAGGTTACAGAATGACAGTAACTGTTGAGCGCTCAGTGACTCCACCTAAGTAGCATCTAAAGGCTGAACCCTCTCCCTCTTGCCATCTCCGATAACCAGATCACCAGCAACTGCAGTGATACCAGATACCAGCAGCCTGAAGCATCCAGTGTAACATCTGGGACATAAAGATGTTCTGAAAAACAGAAACACGAGGAATTCCTGTGAATCGTGATTTACCTATAGGCAGTCCTCAGTCAAGCCTATTCCAGTCACTAGATGGCACACTTAAACAACTCAGTGCGCTTTCTTACCTGGCTCTACAGGTGCTGGGGTGTAGCTTTTCCCACGGGAGACAAGGGGTTCTTTGATGCACAGTCTCGTTCCGTGTATATTGTATTTTTATTGCATTTTCCTGCCTTCATTGGTAAGCTTACAGTGTATTACTAGCATGCAAAGTGCAATTTCTTTGCCTTCAGTTATAGTTAAATTAGTCTTGCCATCTTTAATTTTGGAGGACAGCTCGTTTCGGCTGCAAAAAGTGATAAGAACCTGACTTCTCAGGGGTCATGCAGCTGCAAGGTTAGGAGGATCTGTGATTTATCTGGGGGAAAATAATGCATAGTGCAGCCTCTCCTGGATACTGCTTTGAAATAACAACATTTACAGAATATTTGTATCCCTTCCATCCTTTTACTTAACACTCGCCAAAATATTTAGTAGGAGTTACTGTTGTTATCACTGCTACCAACAGCATAAGCTGTAAGAATCAAAACGGGTTTACCTTCTAACCATCCCTGTAGAGGAAAAATGTAAATTAAACCAGGGATGGGGGGCTGATTCAGTTGTTCTTGCTCAGATCCTACTGTATTAGTGCTGCCAGGTGGGCACTACTTCTCCTTCACCGCACATACACCTTTGTGTCGCAAAAATCACAAATGCAGCGAGGTTACTCCTATTGCACCTTTGGCTCTAACTTTCATCCTTGCCAATGCAAGATGGTTTATTGGACTTGAACCTATATACACATATAGCTCTTGATCCCTGCCCTCCAAGTGGAGGCACTGTTGCAGGAACCTTGAGCTGCTTCTCCAGCTTGTGTTGAAGTCCAGCCCCGCCTGACACAAAGCAAGTAACAGCTCGGGGATGCATCTTTACAGCTTGCCACACTGGACGTGTCTACAGTAGTGTTTTAAGTTGGATTAGCATTTGTGAAGCAGATCTCCTAATTGTGTTTGTAATGATGCCTTGGGCTGCCCAGGGGGCTGATGTCTGAGCACTCCAGAGGGATGTCTTTGGTGGAAGCTCAAGGGCAGATGTTCTCCAGGAGTGCACCTAGCTCTCCTCAGCTGCCAGCAGGCTTTCAGCCTGTGGGACCAGCCTAGAGCTCAGTGAAATGTGACTAACAGAGATCTTTAGTCTTCAAAAAAAACCATTGCACCCTGTGGCACCTCACTACCTGCCAAATGTATGTGGAGATACTGTTCCTGATGCTTAATGTGAAATGTCCCCCAGTCTTTGGGAGCAGTCCTTGAATTTGTCCCTCACTGATCTCTATACTGTATGTTGTTTCTTTCAAATTAAAGCTTTTAGAGAATTTTGCTATCAATTAGTGAGAACATGCCTATTGTGTGCTATTTTTCTTCCCTCCTTTCTCCTTGCCCCTGTATGAAGTACCAGTCATTACTGTCCCAGGGATTTGTTCTTCTACAATGTTGATGGACATGGTACCAGACACAGGAAAAATGCTTTTTCATCCAGAGAAGTAACATAACCCACTGCCCTACCCCATAGTCTGTGGTGCCTAGGGATTGGAGGACTTTAAAGGCATGCTGCAATTTGCCATGTAGGAGGATTCAGTCATACAAGGTAGCTGTTTTCAGCCTTGCTGTTTTTACCTTATGATTCTGGTTTGGAATAGGATATATTAAATCCAAGCTCAATGTGCCCTCTAGTGAGAGCCTATTCCTTCCTTCTTCTGGTTTAAGAGGCACAGTCAGATTTAATGTCCTAGTTTATTCTCCCTTTAAATATGGCTAGAGAGAGCCTGCTGATGCCACTTACTAATGGAAAAACATTCTTCACCCCTTCACAGCAACCCGTTCTGTCAGATAGCAGTACTACCTAGTGATGCGTGTTATCCATCCCTGTTTTAGTTGGTGGTATGTGGTAACTTCAGGCCTCGACATCTTACTGTATGGCAAGAAGAAAGGAAGCAGGGGCAGACAGAGAGGAGGAAGAGAGCCCGGACTAGCGCTCACACCTTCAACCTTTTCTCAATGCATCGTTTTTCCTTGGGCACCTTCTACTATGCCAGAAGACTGCAAGGTTTAAAAACATATGGCAACTATTTGTATTAACTAATGCACACAGTACATAGGTACAACTAAGGCTAGTTAGCTAAGTATTGCCTAAGTATTAACTGTTACTTAAGTACAGGCTATTCAGCTAAATGTCGCAAGTATTACCAGGCAAGCAGGCAGGCAGCTGTTGGTCAGGAGGGGAAGTTTTCATTTCCATGGGTCTTTGGAGAGGATCGTGATCCCTCATCTGGCCAAGCTGCTGTCTGCTGAGTCTCTGCCTTCCTCCTCAGGGTGTTGCATCTTTCCCCCCTGCCCGGTATCTTCTAGCTAATCATTACTGCCTCTACACTTCTGTCTGCGTACTTACTTCCACATGGCTTTCTTGCAGCTGGACAATAACTAAGCAAAGCTCAGCCCAGGTGTCACAGCTGTGCCACTGCAGAAGCAAGCCTTGGGTCACAGGCAGCTGTACATCTGGGCTGCTCTTTAGTGTTTGAAAGTTAGCTGCACATTCCCATCAGAACAAAGGTAAAGGCATAATATCGCTCTCTGTCGTGACACCTAGACTGGTGTCACCCTGATCATTAACACTGGGATTTTTTAATTATGACTAGGGCATGTTAGACTATTAGCCCTTCAGATATTTTGGTCATCATGAAGAAGTTCAGGCTAGACAGCTCATCATAACACCAGCAACAGAGTCCTTGAACTAACCATTGGTTATATCACAGAAAGTCTTTCAGATAAACACAGTGGTTTTGACTTCTGAAAAAAATCTTCTAGCACGAGGAAATGTCCCACAGGCTCAGATAGATTGTCCTGGTGGTTGCTTTAACACCTTAAGAAGGACCAAGTGCACCAGAACGCTTTCAGCGAGATGTGCTGGTTTTGAAATAGTCTGTAAAAGATCTGAACAACTTTTGTGGTGGAGTCTTTTGTAGAGAAAAAGACTTTCCACCTTTTGAAAGTTCAGACATAGAGGAAGAAGACCAAGCTTTTTGGATAGCAGAGCAGAAAATCCCCCAGATAGCTGATAACAAAAAGAAGCACTTATTTATTAGAAACCACACATACGGAGAATGAAGAATGTGATCTTGGTGGGGCAGCTGCAAAAAAACCTCTTTGATTTGACAGTTAATCAGAATGTACTGCAGAGAAATCAATATAAGGATAATCTCATTTGCTATTTATTTCTGGCTTATATTTTTGCAGGCTTTGAAATGTGCATTTCATCAGTCATCTACTCTGGAGAGGAATGGCATGAATTTCAACGCTTCTGCTATTTTTGCCTGCAAAATATTCAAAATTGTTTCTGCAGAAGCTATGGGCAGCAGTGGGGGACATTTATTTAAAGAAATTGGGAACAATGGATCGGTAGTGATTAAAATAAAAATGGAAATTACATTCTGGATGGAGCAGGCAAATGAGTATTGCATTTACAATGCTTTGGCATTTTGCATGTATGAACTATTCCCAAGTAGTTGCATTTTGGAAATTTTGAAGCCTGGTTGTCTTTTGAAGCCTATGAAGAATGCAGATTCAAGATCCTCATTTTATGCTAATATAAACAGGTGAAGGAGAATACCAGTTTGTTGAAACAAGGGAATTAGCATATGAATGTGGAGTATTGGACTTCTGCCTCTTGAAAAGGCAGTTTTCAAAGTAGAAACTAGGATTTAAATCTCACACTATGATTTTTTTGCTTTTCATATGCCCAAATCATGTTGCTCGCAGTGCATTAACAGCCTTTGAGCCTGTACGCCATCTGGCTACAGGTGCTGTCATTTTAACTAATAGCCATAATCTACAAATCTGACCATCAATGACCCAATTTGTTTTCTCTCCCTGCTTCCTAACTGTTCTTTTGGATCTCTGTTTCAGTTTTCAGGACTGACGGTTATAAAAATACTTACAAAGTAAGAATCTCACTAGGAGACCAGCCTGGACTCACTCCTTCTTCATCAAATCCTTTTTTTTCTTTTTTCTTTTTTTTTTTTTTTTTTTTCAGAGGATTGCATTGTCAGCCTCACCGGAGGAGTTTGCCTTTGGCACTGAAGTATTCCGTGTGAACAAAACAAGCTTGCAGCAGTATGTTGCTGAGTAAGCTAGACTGTAGTGACACAGAAGAATTAGTGCCTCCGGAAGGGAAAGGACTTGTGGAGATAGTTTCAGGAATGTTTCCAGCACAAGTGGCCATCCACATGTGTAGAACTGCACAACTCAAACAACCTAGTCACATACCGTAACAAGTCAAGCCACCTTCAGCAGAGACTATGATGTTCTTTGCTTACACAAGGTAAAAACTCAGGAATCTGCAATGAATGCAATTCCCCAATGAAAGCAAATTTTTGCCTTCTGAGCTCCCCTCCTCCCTCTCCCCCATCTCCATTCCCCCAAATTAGCCATGGCAACCTGCCCTGTGTTCCCAACACCTGCTTGCGTTTGTGCAACAGCGGGCGTGTTTGTTCTCATTCATTGCATTTTATTTGCCTTTGATTAATGATTAAAGCAAAACAAAACCATTGTAGCTGGTTTTAAGTGCCTCCTTTAGCAGAGAATGGAGCTTGCAAGTAAGTCTGCTCTGGTGGCAGGACTGTTCCTGCCTCTGCCCACAGCCGTGCTGGGCTGGTCGGGGGCACAGATCACGAGTCCTTCAAATATGGTGCTCTCTGCCCCGCCTGGCCTGCTTTTAACAGCAAATACTTTCACATTATTTTGAAGACAACATTCTGTTTGACAATAACATGGAGATTTTTCAGGTTTAGTCCTCTTATTTGTCTGGGGTAATCATGGGAGTCTTATGAAGTGACACTATTCTGAGCTCTGTAGCAACTGGACGTTCCCACTGCGATACCAGAGAGCAGCGGCTAAAACCCGCGTCTGCTGCACTGCCCGTTGGAAAGGTGGCAGGAGGTGCAGTTAGATTATGCTGCTCTGAAGGTTACAAAGCTCTTCTTTCTCCTAGGAATGCCAGTGTTTTCCTTTCTGACTAAATGTAATAACTGGTTTCCTCAGTAGGGGGAATGTAAGTCACTCGATAAAACAAGTGCTTACAGTCTAAGATTACAAAGGTTGTTTGGTTTTGTTTGTTTTTAAAATGGATGAGATGTGTACTTGCCTTGACTGCCCTACTGGGCAACAGAAGTTCAGTGAAAATCTTGATTAGTACAGGACTGGTGTTGGTTACTGCCTTGTAATGAGATGTAGTGTCTCCCAAAAGGATTTATCATAAGACATCTGTAGTCTTCTCAAGAGAAGGCAATGTAGGTGGTAGCTGGTGGAAGAGAACACACCATTCTTCAGTTCAAGTCGCCCTGTCTGTCCTTTGAAGGCAGTAACTGGCATCACATTCCTAAATCTGCTTTACAGTTTGCTGATTTAAATGAAGACCCACCTGACATCTAAATCAGAAAGCTGCTGCTATAGTTACAGTCAGGCTGTGCTTAAAGCTGACTTTAAAGCCATACTTTAATATGGCTGAACAAATCTCACAGTGAAAGGAGCGGGTTTACTATTACCCTGGTTCCTTCACATGTCTGGAGAGGATCTGTCACCTCTTCACTGTTCTGGGGAGGAGCAGGGAAGTAGAAGCGCTTCTCTGCTTCTGCGATTGAACTCCGTAAGCTGGCACAGCCTGAGGTTGGGTCTGTGCCCTCAGCAGGGTGAGGAGGCACACCTGGGAAAGGGAGGAGGTGGGGTGGGACAGCCCCTGGCTATAGCTAAGGGGCTTGTGGCAAGGTGTGAGTTTGATACAGCTGCAGCCACTGGCTGTGCTTGTCACTTGTTAGACCCAGGGTTCAAAATTAGGTGGCATTGCAAAGTCCAGCTCTTTGCAGACAGCACTCCATGGCAACTCCAGACTGGCTTATCTAGAGCTGGGCACCCTTTGATTCTCAAGCCTGTGCATTACCAAGGCAGCTGAGTGACTTTCAGCTGGGGCTGGGACACAGATTCTTCCTCAGAGCTGTCTCATCTTCCTACCTTCCTTGAAATTGTTGATCAAGAGATGTCTTAAGCTATTTTTCTGTATCATTAATATTATTCTTAGGAGCTCCTTTTGGTTTGTTCAGTGTGGCAAGGCAGAATACTGTTCTGTATTGAGCTGAGTGTTTTAAGTGCACTTTTCTCTCACATCCTGCAGGTGTACATGCTTATACAGATGTGCCTCACATTTGTCTTTGTCTCTATGTGAACCTACATCAAATCATAAAGATTGTGTGGAATGTCTATATTTTCCTAAAAGTAAACACCCTCCTGTGTTTCAGTTTGTGCCCATTGCCTCTGGTCCCACCACAGAGCACCACTGTGGAGCCTGGCTCCATCCTCTGTGCGCCCTCCCTGCAGGTATTTATACACACTGAGCCTTCTCTTCTCCGCGCTGAACATTCTCATCTCTCTCAGCCTTTCCTCACAGCAGAGATGCTCCAGTCCCTTCATCATCTTAGTGGCCCTTCACTGGACTCTCTCCAGTATGTCCATGTCTCTCATGTACTGGGGAGCCCAGAGCTAGACACAGCACTTCAGGTGTGGCCTCACCAGTGCTTAAGTAGAGGGGAAGGATCACCTCCCTCAACCTACTGGCAATGCTGGCAATAATCATAACAATTGAAATATTTATTTTCACTAATAAAATCCTTTAAAAGGCTGATACTAAATGATTCTGTGCAAGAAAAACATTTTACATTTAGGTTTTCTTATAACTTAATGAACTCAAACCTCTAAGATCAGAATTGCAACTATGATATTCATGAATACATGAGATGTGAATTGGAAGGGAGACACAGTTTGAATGAAAAGGACAGGAAATTATCTTTAAAATGTTGTGCATTGCCTAACGTTTCTGTAGTCAGGATCCAATACCATGCTGGCCATCACTGCAGCACATCTAAAACATTTCACACAGATAGTAGTCACATAATCATTTTGTGTCACTTAAAATGTGTCTAGAAAAGAAAGGGGCTCAGTTTCACTTGTATAGTAAAGCATTTATTTGGGAGGAACAACATTTAATGTTCTTATGTCATTAATTTTTCAGCTGATACTGAATATCAACAAAAATATTTTTCATGTTAAAAATACAAATTACAATAAAATAATGAAAGTCTGATCTTAACAGGTGAAAAATTATACAATAGGCCTAAGTGTGACAAACAAGCTGGTAAATACCATACCATTATAACTAGCAAGTCAGGAGACAAAAGCAAAACACCTGAAAAAAAACAGCCATACACCTAGTATTGTTATCTTTCCCTTCACTGTGCCTGTCTCAGAAAGATTATTTTTCATGTTAGCAGAACTGGACTCCAGCTTTCACTTAGATACATTAAAAAAGGATAGTGAGGAGTGACACTAGTCCCCTTAAGTCCCTCTTAGAGTGATGTGAAAGTATCAAGCAAAGGACAATTTCTGAGGGCAACTCCCTCCAGCGCTGCTTTATCTCAGGTGATGGTTCATCCCCAGGCTGCCTGGATGCTTTCTGTAGAGAAATCCAGCTCACCTCTGACACCATAGCTTATCTGGCAATGTGAGATTCGACAGTTGTGCTCCTCCAAGGGTAACACCTGCAACAGAAACAAGACACAGTCCCTTTGAGCCGTAGGATATAGATATCTATGTCTGCTTATGCTGTAGCTTCAGTCATGAGTGCAGAAGATTAACTTCTCTTTGCCTTTCCGCTGGCTTAGAAAAGCCATGTTGTATTTGTGTGTTATCCATTATGCATGTGTAACATCAGACTACCAGAAGTCAATACTGGTCAAGCGGTTAGGGGTTGGTAAATGCTTGCTGAACACAACTGAAAATGGCTTCGAAAGGCAAGCACTCAGCAACCGTAATAACAAAAATGGTTTGTGCTCTTCATCCTGCTTTTCAGTGTGCCTACCATACACCACTCCCAGCTTCAGCTGAGAAGAAAAGCATTAAAACTGCACAGATGCAGAAATGTTGTTAATCATTTGAGTATGACACCCTCATGTTTATTTGCTTCATGAAGTTTAAAGATTATCTTGCACCATCAGTAATTCCATTCTTATCCATGTCCATATCCATATCTATATCTAATCTTTCAAAGCTAATCCATCCTACAACAAATGCAGTGATGGTGCAATGTGGAGAAAGTAAGGCTTCCAGGTAGTCAGGTGTCTGCACGGAATCCACTTTTCACCTGAAGAATGGTATTTTATTACTCCTCTTATCTCAAAGCACACACCTAACAAGCAAACACTGAAATGAAAGTTCTCTCTCCACCCATGAAGCTCTCAGGCTGTGCTTTCCCACTGATCATCAGAATAATTTGCAAAACAAACTGCATATTACGTTTAGTAGGTAGAACAATTGAAAAAAAATTATTCTCTTGCTAAATTACAATATTTTCCAGTCATCTTCTTTGAGAAGGCTCTGTATAGAGACCCAGGAAATTGTGCCAAATGGCACTCCTGGAAAAGCCACCAGCAGTTGACTTCAGGCCTACTACATTGGCCAGGATTAGATGCACAGATGCGCCAAATGAATGTGATGCATTTACTTCTCCCTTGGACTATGTACATAAAGACAAGTTAAAAAGTTGTGGGATTCTTTTTTGGCATTGGTCTTGAGCCCCACTATAGGCAGGGATCTGAGCAACCACACTTGTATCCTGATGTGACTCCCCACCATTAAGAGGAACTGCAAACCAGGACGATGATGCAAGAACAGCTGATGATGCAAGAACAGAATATGTACCAGAAAAGCTTCTCTCTAACCAAAAACTAGTGTTACTATAACCCTGACAGAGGTTTCTCGTACTAGTGAGGAGACACAATCTTCCTTTAACAGTTCTTTTCTTTCTCCTTGCAGAACTTTATCTGCTGGAAGTTATGCTCAGGGATAATTTTTTAAGTTACCATAAGCAGATACAATCACTGTATTTGCCCATTTCCTCATCTAGACCAGCCTACAAGCTACAGTTTGTGAACTATTACAGAAAACCAAATTAAATATGTCTTGCTGTTTACAGTGAAGAGGAACTCCAGAATCCAGCAAAAAGCAGTATCAGCAAAAGGTGCAAAAGCATACTTGAAGTTCAGGATGTCACAAAAAGGTTAAAGATGATGTTTAACTTGTACTATGTAAACTAGTTCAGTTTCTTTACTGTGCACTTCCAAACCTTTAATAAATGAAATGAATAAATATATGAAAATGGGAACAATAAAAGCTTATTGGTTGAATAAACGAAGAAAAGTGTTTTTAACAGAGAAATTGGTGAAGCTACAATAATTAAACTTTCCATGGGTCCAAGTTAAGATTAAAAAACCTGTCAATTCATGTGTAAATCTATAGAGTGAAAAAGCCCAATGAACAGTAAGTACTGCAGGTTAATAAAATGGATCAGGTCAGACAAACCCACTGTAATTGCATGTGAGTTATATAAAGGCATCCTAGTGCATGTAATGCTTATTGATCTCAGAAAAGCACTTGATATGATACTGAGTTATAAAACTTTTAGCATTTGGTGCACGAGATACAGGGAAATATAATGGGGTGAAAAGGAGACCGATCGATGCAGAGGAACAAAGTGTTGTATCACCACATCCTCAGAGCGCAGAGCTCCTGTTGGAACAGAGGCTCTTCTCTCATCTCACTTTCTACTGTCAGTCTGGGAGAGGAGGCAATTAGAAAATGCATTTGTGCTTCCCTAAAAAATATTGGGTTTTTTTGGTTGGTTTTTTGGGGGGGTTTTTTTGTTGTTTTTTTGTTTTTTTGTTTTTTTTTTTTTTGAGAGAGAGAGAGCAAAATGGCTGACAATTCATTACATAGGGTGTATTTGGACTCAGAACTTTCTATTAATTTGTTTTTCTCTTGGCACACAAATACCTCTGGAAAGTGCAGCTCAGGAGCAAGAATTATTCTCTGTAAGATTTTTAACATTCGGAAAACTCCACAAGGACAAGCATGACAGCTCTTCTTCCCAGTTGTTTCTGGACCTGAACTTCTATACTATTTTGTTTAAAGAATCCTGTGAAATTCAAAGAAGAATGTTTTGATGTTTCTATAAAAACTATGGCATTTCCTGCCATCTTTAGTTCTCACCTCATGGGCTGCAGTGAAACCAAAAAGCCACAGTTCCAGGACAGTCCATATGACAGAGCTATGGAGGCTGGGGCATGAAAGCCTTGGGAAACATGCTTCTCCAGTCCTCCAGCCTGCTCGATAGGGTGTCAAGTACCAGCATAGATGGGAACAACTTCCTGGGAGATTATGGTGATTTTCAAACAAAACTGGCAGTTTCTTCTTGAAGATTTGAGTGCATGGAAAACAAACGTTCTATGCAAAATGAACAAAAAGTGCATTTCTCTCCAGCTGAGAATTTTCAGAGCCAAGACGACTCAAATCTACTCCCCTAAATGGCAGACTTTATTTCATTTATCTGAGGATACAAGAATTTCTCCTGCTGCATGGTAAATTCCATGTAGCAAGATATAACTCCTTCTCAGCTTTTTCCTCGCAAGGCCCCTGCAGGCTTCAATTTCTGCAAACAAAAAGGTGCTGAGATTATTATCCCCAAAGATATAGGTATGCCAGGGTGTGGTTACAGAACTCAAACTGAAATAAAGTTTTGAATTTTCCCTTAGGAGACTCCCTAGCAAAAGAAGAAAAAAAAAATCAAGGGATGGAATTTCTTTCAGTGGCACTCCACTCTGACTAATGCCAAACTAGTGCTGTCCTCCTCCTCAAAGTAGGCTGACAATCCCATTTTAAAGAATCTAGTACAAAGCCCAAAGATGTATTTCTTAAGCATATCTTGTGATTCTTCCTCAGCTGGTGTTCTTGCAAGCTGTTTCTGGAAGAGAAGATTAAATGTAAACCCTTGGCATAATTGTACTGACTGCTGGTTAGGTTCAGTTTTGTATGCTTTAGATGTGAGTCAGGACCTGGCTGTATTTTGGTTTTTTGTACATTTGAATAGTAAAAGGAGCACCAAGACATAGTCTTATGGGGAAGGGGGTGTTCTGGTATGTTTCTGTGCCACCTGATCCTAGCTCCAACTCACTTGTTCCAATGGTCGCTCTTATGGCACAGTTAGGACAAAACAAGGATACTCCTCCTAGACAATTTCCTTGTTCCTTTCTGACAACTGTTACTTTGGTTTATCCTGTCTGTTAGGTTAAAATGGGACTTTCCACATCACTGACATTTTTATGTGCCTGCTGGAAGAGCAGCCCCCTGTGACAGCACCGTTGAGTTCAGAATCTGCTCATGCCTTTATGGTGCTGGTGGGGCACTTGGACAACCGCAAGGACTGGCTCCTGCCCAGAGCCCACAGAGACTTGTTCTACTTCCCTAAAATGCATTTGAGAAAGGGACAGATGTGAAACTCTGCTGGGGAAAGAAAGAGAGAGGAACACACACAAAACAAAAGGAAAAAGCATGGCTAATGGTGTAGTGTTAAATAAGAGTGGGTAAACTCATGAACTTAAAGTGAGCTTTCCTCACTGCTGAGAGAAGTGAGTGAACTCTTTTTCTCTGCATTTACTCTCATTTGTTTCAGTGGCAAGGATTTTCTCTCCTGCATGCCTTAACAATTTCAAAAGTAAACCACCTACTTGTTTCTCCTTAGAGATGAAAATTTTATGGGCTATTGACGAATAATGTAGCTCTATCCATTAATACTGGACACACAGATGGTGTCATCTGATAGAGAGCTGACATCACCACCATGGTGGCACCAGCTCTCCTTACTGAGGATAGCTATGTCATAGAGTACATACTCTACAAAAAACCCGTAAGACATCTGAGCCAGCTAATTATAAACACTTTCACAAGACATGGTATTTTCATTTACAAAGAGAGTCAAGAATTTCTTTAACTTTCTAACTCTTACATTTGCTAAACATATTTTTGGACAGTCCCTGATGGTTCCTTTAGAAAGACTGCTGAACTTTGCTGGTCAAATAACTAGGATGAGGAACACTAAATACAGTGACTACCAGCTTTTGCTGGCAAAAAAACCCTCAAACAACTTGGTAAGGAAACTTTGTTTTCTTGGGTAATAGACAAGAATGCCTGAAAATGTAGACTATGATAATAACAGAATCGAATACTACGTGTGCATTCCCAAATGTAATGACCATATTTCCTTTAAACTCATGCCTTTGAGTGCTTTCAGGCTTTTGACCATTATGGGTAACAGTCCATCCAAACTTACCTATCTGAGTGCATAAATACTAGAAGGAGCTAAATTATCAAAAATAAAACCAGGTCTTTCCTGAAGCTTAGGGAAGCTTCACTAAGAAACTTTATACCTTTCTAACACCGTGAGTTCCCAATGTGGCTTTACACAATATACTGCTTGAATCCTCCCTTGAAAGTATATAATGGCAGGTGGGAAAATACAGCAGTGTTATTGAGAAAAATTAGTAGTATGAACAGAGGGAATTTGTATGAAACATCACACAACCCTATACCAGTTCTTCCTGTTCTGTGCTGGTTTTTTTCTGTCGTCTTGTAAAACGTACTTCGGGTCTATAATTCTCTGTGTGAATTTTCCCCAAATAACTGTTATTAGTTACTGTTAGTGTTTCAATTGTATTACACCCATTCTAAATGAGTGCTTCCGAACTTTGAGGTATCGGGGTTACAATAACTCCAATATAGGGTGTTTTTTTTGGTTAAAAAAATTACTATGAATTGCACAAAGTCAGCGTGTCTAGAAAAGACTAATAACCATGTTTTCTTGGTTTACAGTTTAACATTCCTTTTCCTCTCCTCTGACATCCATACAAAGAAGTTCATTATGCTGAATCCCCTGCAGCTAGTCTAGAGAACTACCGAGTATTCTGCAGGGAAGAAAAACAAGCTTTGTTAAGGAGATTATGGCTCTGGTGTTTTAACAATCTGAAATTTTTGCTGCAAACAAATCTTAATTGGATGAAACATTAAATACAAAAGCTTTGCTCCCTGAAGACAGAAGTGCATAAAGGTCCGGAAAGAACGAAATCTGAAAATGTAACAAAAATGTATCTTCTAAATTGTCCAGATGAAGTTTTGCTAAAAATTTCTACAGGAGTAAATCTCTAACTGTAACTAAGTGCTAAGAAAACTCAAACTTAAGGAGACCTTTCTTTTCCAGTAACTTAATTTTCTGACTACTAGTCGTATTCCTAGTTCCTTTTATCCCTGTGGCTCCACTGAATTAACAATGTATAAAAACCAGTCCCATATGTACAGCAGCAAAGGATCTTCCATGTACACTCTGCCATTAGAGTACATCCCCCCCAACATATCCAAACCACAAAATTAGGTGAGGCCATTTTTTAAATACCGACAGGGAATTCAGTGGAAAGCATTCAGCATTTAAAACTTCTGAGGGCAGGAAACACCGAAAAGCTTTCGGTTATGTAAATATGCATCTTCATCAGATCCCCTGTTTTAGGGAATCACTCTGCAGCAAAACCTGACATTATCTCTCACAGTTCCTGTGGTTTGTGAGTCAGAATCACTGATAACCAAGAAAAATAATTAAAGCAAGATTGGCTACTCCGATGCAATTACCAATCTCCTTTGTCACAGTGATGACCCACGAAAACTGATTTATGTGTCGGTGTGTGGGGCTCCCCGGGCCGGGGGTGGGGGGGGGGGGCCCCCGGGGGGGGGGGGAGGGGGGGGGAGGGTGTTGGGCAGGCATAGTAGGGCTGGGTGGTGCCCTTGGGGCCAGGACAGCCCAGCCACCATGTCCTCATCATAGGGTTCTGGCAAGTGTCCACACCAAGACCCTAATTCACTTACAGGTGCCGAGGTTGCCGATTGCCTGCACACCCAACATTTTTTAACTGAACGGGGACCAAGACGTTCTGGCTACTAAAGGGCCATGTAAAACTGGGGCATCTTTGACCCCTAGCCTCCTTCAAGTTATTTGGGCTTTGAATTTAACTGGAAAATATTAAAATAATACCCTTGACAAAAGAGAGATGCTAAGCATCCAAGAAATTCAGCGGCGTTAGCTGTGTTATCAATGTTACAATTAACTTTTTCTAAGAGGCAAATCCTTTCTTCCCTGCACACCTGTAGAGGCTCTTTATCATATAAACAAAAATTCTGGGAGGCACTCGCAGAATGAGCTGCAGGAAGCATTTCTGCACCAGATGTGTGCTGAAACACGTAAAGGAGGCAGGTATGATGTACAAGAAATCCAAATGGTCCAAAACCCATCTCTTAGCAGAACTCAGCTTCTACTTTAGGTCTATTGATCTCAGTGATATTTTCTATTTAGCACGGTTTATGCTACCAACTTCTCTTTATTTAGGTGGATTGTTTAACAACCAGGTTTACATGTGTGCTCGTTGCTGTCTTGCATTGGTAAAACAACCATAGTTTTACCTCTGCATTTTATGCTCTCTCAAGCAAGTCTTGCAGTCTTCATGCACACAAGGTTAGGCAGAGTTATTGGGTCAGTTTGGTGTGTTTGGCATTTGTATTTGTCATAAGTGTGTGTATGAACAGTTTTCAGAGAATTTGGTCTATTGTTTATGTCATCAGTTTCTCCACTGTCGAGAGAAGCTATCGGGAGTCCATTCGATGACAAGCTCTGTTCTGCAGTGACTTTGCCCATGTCTTCATTATGGTTTTAGTCCGTATCAGCATAGACAAAAACAATTCCAATTTTCACATGGGCTGGTTAATATAGGTTTAAAAAAATCCCAACAAAGCAATGCTGTGATACTGTAATTCAAAAAAGGTTTTGTGTTTAGAAAGACAACTCAGTACTTAACTGTTGTCTTGCTACGTTTTGAGGCTGAAGTGAAATCTCACTGGGATTACTCAAAAATGTGAAAGGTATATGAAATCAGGTGGTTTAAATTTTTACAGTGGATCATCTATTGAAGTTGCTAATTTCATCTTAATTTGGGGAAACATTTTTCTGCCTTTAACAGAAAACAATATTATTTTCTGGCAGATAATTCCGCAACTCATTTCAGAGTTATGCTACAGATAAATCAAAATCAAATCCTGAAGAGTATATAACTAAAATTTTAAAACACTTTTCCTCATCTGATAGAAAAGTTTCAGAATTACAGGAGATGTTTCATTTTGTCGGCCTTGATTACACGACATGCGTCTTCAAGGTGGTCATTTCTATAACCTGCAACTGAAGCGATTTAAAAATGTTTTCCAGGTATTAAAAGTTATTTTGTACATTAGGTCAGGGCTTCTCAGTCTCAGATTCTGCAAGGACAATCACCATAGGAAGGACGGAGAGCAACTTTCAGTAACTGAAGGGCATCTGTTTCTTTCGTGAGTCAGTTATAAAATTAAGAGTAGTATTACCTTGTATGTGCTGAAATTTATATTGAATTCATTGCAAAAAAAAATATGAATTTGTGACCAGTTATTTGCTATCAGATGCCTCTGTCATAAATGTACCTGAACCACACCACAGCAAAGCAGGAAAAAACAAGACACTGATTTCATTCGGTGGTACATTTTGACCTCTCAAGTAACCTAGCTTTCCTTTTCATTTTAGCCATCAAAATTAATTTCAATTGTACTCAGGTGCTTTCTCAGATAACAATGGACTTGTGAGGAAGTATTATCGAGAGCTGAAGCTTGACAAGACACCGGGCATGGACTGCCTCCACAGGGAGCACAGGCTTTAAAATTCAGCAAGACCACGGTAGGCCTCGTGTCACGGTATGGTGCAGTCTTACACTTTTAAGCCTTGTTGTCTCCCAACTTG
>NW_010099351.1:0-3033 GCF_000699245.1 Pterocles gutturalis | reverse complement strand
TTGAGATAAGAACAATTTAATAATTTTAAAAAATTATAATAATAATAATAATGATAATAATAAAAGACACAAATGAGTGATATGCAGTACAGCTGTTCACCACCCACCGAGTAAGGTCTTGCCCTTGTCCCAATAATGGTCTTGGAGCAGAGACAGCCCTGAAACCATGATCCAGAGGGAGAGAGAGCGCCAGCTTCCCCACTACCCCTCATTAATATACTGAGTACGATGTTGGGTGATATGGAATATCCCACTGGCCATTGGATTTGTCACTCTGGCTATGCTCCCTCCCAGCTTCTTGTGCACCTGCACACTAGCATCACATGGGAAACGGGAAATGTCCTTGGCTTAATGGAAGCATTGCTTGGCAACAACGAAAAGATGAGTGTGTTATCAAGGTTATTTTCAGTACAAATCCAAAACATAGACTCATACCAGCTACTATGAAGAAAATTAACTCTATCTTGGCCAAAACCAGCACAGGTTCATAAAACAAGCCTGTGGTCTTCTCACAACATCTGATATCTAAAAAAATAGCAAGCTCTTTCAAACAGGTGCTAAAGAACATATGGCTGTTGGTCTTTTGTGTTAAGTTTCCTGTAATGCATGAGATTTCTCACCTTGCAGGGAAATGGCCCTGAAGAGCTTTGTGGAGATGATGCAGCTTGTATCTGGAAGTGCTAAATATTATATATTAATGGCATAATTTGTCATTAGGTGATTAGTATGGTACACTCCTGTTGTGACAACCAGATGTTTTTCACATCCCCACTAGCAGACCTCTCCTATGAGGTGGCAGGGAGAAGGGGAGAGCTGCAGGGGAAAACAGCTACTTGGTATAAACAATTGTAAAGGAACTGCTGTAAGAGTGCATGCCTGTCTCCTGGTTCAGAGTGAGTGTGCTTCTAAACCGGTGGTACAACAGACTCCCTCCTCGTAGCAGATTCTGCATGTAAATTAAGAACAGGAGTAGCATTGATTATAGGAGAAATGATAAAGCCTGAAATGACTCTGTATGGATCTGAGTGCTGCTTGCCAGCAGTGAAAATTTGTATCGCGTTGAATCGGGCCCTTCAGATCTGAACTGACAATGAAGGACAATAAACAGCTGTGATGGGGGTGACTGCAATCGTTTGGGATAACCTCGGTGTCCTACTAAGCAATTAATAGGGGCAAGGCAGGAGGAGCGCACTAGGTGATCCCTTAATATCCCTTCCTGCCCACCAAGGTGACGGCCACGTCCTTGAACTCTCGTTCTGTCTCCAGCAATTGTCAGTTGGCCCTGCAAGGCTGGCAGTTCAGGCTGGGGGGGGATCAGAGCTCTTGCTGCTGTGACACTATTGCTGGTGTAAATGATGGGTGTAGGAATGACAGTTGCTGCAATCAGTATTCAAAATGTTTGTCTACAAGCTGAGTGACTCATTAATTACAGGCTATCAAATGCTCCTTTGCTGTTCCTGCCCACCTCAGTCTAATTTGCAGGCATCAACTCAGCCTTCTCCAGATAGTGCATGGGTGTAGGGGGGGATGAATCCCTAAGCTAGGGGGGTGAATCGTCATGTACGCTTTCTGATAGGTGAGGATTGCTTGTGCTGTTTTTCTTCCAGCTTCCTTACAAGTGGGATTACTCTTCCATTTACATGCGACTAAACCTGGGTTTGATGTCACTGATAACTACCTATATTGCATGTTGCCATAACAGAATTTTTTTTTTTGCCTTGAATGGATGGAGGCTCCATAGCGTCTGTAGGCAACCTGCTGCACTGTTTGATCACTCTCACAGTAAAGAGGTGATTTGTCTGTTTAGATGGAATTTTATGTCTTTTAATTTGTGCCCCTTTTGTCCTGTCACTGAACACCAATGGGAAGCATGCTGTTACCTCTTCTTTGCTCCCCCTCATCAGGTATTTATAAACATTGCTAAGATCCCCCCCAAGCCACCTCTTCTCCAGGCTGAGCAGTCCCAGCTCTCTCAGCTTCTCCTTGTACGGGAGATGCTCCAGTCCCTTCCTCGTCTTTGTGGCCCTTTGCTGTCCTTGCTTCAGCAAGTTCATGTCTTGTACTAGGGAGCCCAGAACTGGAGCCAGGACTCCAGGTGTGGCCTCACCAGCACTGGACGGAGAGAAAGGATCACCTACCTGGACCCTGCTGGCAACACTCCTAGTGCAGCCCAGGATGCTGTTGGCTGCCTTTGCCACGAGCGTGCATTGCTGGGTCATGGGCAGCATTACTTCTGGGACAAACTGCTTTTGCTGCTGCCGCCGCTGCTTCTTTCTACTTCTACATCCTTTTCTTGCCTGGATGGAATACTAGGGTTGGTTTGTTTGTTTGTTTGTAACTTCCCCATCCCTCACCCCGCCACCCTAATTTTTTTTTTGCTGCAAGCTTTCTGCAGCCATTGGGCCTGGGTACCAAAGCCTAAGACCGGACAGAACACAACTCTTCTCTACCAGTCAATTCTAGATGTAGGAAGTGACTGAATGTAGAAGGACACACAGGCAAGTACAGGTCACTGGGAGAACAGAAAAGAGAAGTTTCAGAGGGACTGTGCTAACTCTTTTTTTTCTTTCCTGTTAAGTTAATGGAAGTTTACATGATATGATTAATGCATATCAAAGTAGCTAAAAAAAAAAGGGGTGGGGAAAGGTAATTCTTGTCTTTGAGTAACACTGCTACTCCAACTTTGAACACTGAGGTCTGTCCTCACAAAACCTCACCTTACAATATGTGCAAGCTGTCTGACATGAAATAAGGGTACAGAGGTGTTCCTGCAGCAAACCAAGGTAGCCTAGTCAGAGGTGAATGCTGAGATAAAATATTACCTTCAAGTATTCTTTACAGAGTCTTAGATGAACAAAAGGTACTAAAGCCAGCAAGCCTTTCTTTATTCCCTCTGATGTGCAATTGTGTTAGCTGTGCGCAGGAGGAGTTCATGCTAAGTCTGCAGATGGAGAGCCTCCATCCCCACAGGGCTGTGCATTCAGTAGATGTAACTCCTTAACCTGAATATATATATATATATATATATTTGAA
>NW_010099350.1:12611-14689 GCF_000699245.1 Pterocles gutturalis | reverse complement strand
CAGCCCCTCCTGAGACTTTTCCGGCAGACAGCAGCCCCCAGCCTCCCAGGAGCCGGCTGCCCCTTTGCCTCCTTTACGCAGAGGAGCGGTAAAGGTCTCCGAGCCTGCGGTTAGTAGCTGTGAAAACGATGTAAAGCCGGGAAGGGAAATAACTGTTATTTCAGTGGTTGCAGCTGTGTGGAGACCTGACAGCATCCTTTGTCAATGGAAAGAAAAAAACCAAACAGACCCCCAAAGAGGATCCAGAATTCCTCCCGTCCATGGGGTGCTGATCCTGAAACCCACCTCGCGTCCGTCCATCCGCCCCCTCCGCGGCTGCAGCCCGGGGGGCAATGGGAGGGCTGGGGTCAACAGTGCTGGTCAACCCGGTATCACTTGGGAAAAGGCACGGCAGTTACAGATATTTTTCTTTTTTTCCCCAGCAGTAAAAATTTCATGGTAACAAAAAGGAAGAAAGAAAGAAATGAAAGGAGGAAAGCTGGTGGGAGGAAAATGGATCTGGAAATTGGGTATCTCGGTGTCAGGGGGAAATCGTTTTCAGAGAGAAAATTATTGCAAAATAGCGTATGAATAGGATTTTACCCTGTCAGACAGAAAATAAAGCTAAGGGGAAAGCTGGGCTGGTTGCAATTGTAGTTGATTCTGATGGTAATTTCATGAGGGCAGAGCCGCTGGAGCTGGGCGCAGCAAAGGCTGGGTTCCCCTGCTCCTGAGACCAGCTGGGCGGCGTGCTGCTCAAAAATCACTTGTTCTTTGAAAAATGGAGTTTGAGTCAAGTTATTCAAACACCCAAGGCAAACTGAAAAGTGGGACTGTTTAGGAAAAGGCTGGAATGTTTGATTTTCAGATCTTTTTAAAGAAAATAATCCCATTTTTCTTTTCAACCTGATGTTCTGAAACATGGTGGTGGTAGTGGGTGTTCAGATTAAAATGGAACAAACCCCCTCCAAATGAAATAAAAAAGGTTTTTAGTTTGATAAGAAAATGGTAACATTTTCATTTTGGAGAGATCCAGAGTAGGTTTTATATATTGTCTCGGTTTAATGCCAGACTGTAGAATAAATCCCCCTGCGATGCTCTGGTGCGCGGATGCTGTCGGAGCACCTAGGGTGGAGGTGAAGGGACAGCGGGGGCTGGCTGCGGGGTCCGGGGACCTTCCTGTGCTGAGGGGGAGCAAATGTTGAACACAAAGGTGTCAAGAAATGTATGAGGGGTAAGATGTGTGTCTGGCTGCTGCAGGTGCTGGCCTGGAACTGGAAAATCGATGATAACGGGGTGTCCCCCCCCGCACCGCTGCAGCCGGTGGAGACGGGCTGGGTGTCCGAGCTCGTCTTGATCTGAACACTTTGGAGCTTTGGGGAAAGGGGAAAGCTCATTTAAAACCCACACAAATAATTTTAAAATACTGTGATTATTTCTGCACAGGTTTCTCCCAGAGAACCGTGTTGCCCCTCCATGGTGACCCCATCTCCCCTGCTCTCTGCAGCTGGGTCAGCTCGTGCTGCCGCTGAGTCCCTTTGCTTTCCAGACCTCTGCTTCTGCTCTTTTCCATATTTTGCCTCGAACCTGCGCTGACACAGCAATGAGGCGTACCCCTGACAGCTCCTGACTGCACTGCTCCTGGTTTGCTATTGTCTGCATCTGCATGGCAACGGGCACAATGTCCCGGCATTTAATTTCAAATGGTTGCGCATCTCCACACTTACTCCCCTTTCTTAAAATGAAAAAACCCCAAACCTCATACAGATGGTTAGCTGGCCTCCAGGGGAGGGTCCAAAGACCCCATTTTGGTCTTTGTGCACCCACTCGCGGCTTCACAGACGTCTCAGCCGTGACATTTAAAAAATATATTGTATTTATGCTTGACAATGTGTGATAAGACATTGCTGCTGACCTAGAGGACGATGGTTAGTGCTTTACCCTGTAAACACAGCACACAACACGCTCTGAAACGTCAGGTTTGGCTGCACTGGTGGGAGATGGCCGCACACCCCCCGCCAGACTCCACGGGTTGGAGATGGTGCTGAGCATCGCCAAAGCGACCATCCTGACTGCACGCCGCAGGGAACGAGCATCGC
>NW_010099350.1:11185-12580 GCF_000699245.1 Pterocles gutturalis | reverse complement strand
GGCACGTTTGTGGCCCTGCCTGAACCGCACAGCTACGCTGATGTGCTGCAAAAAGTCACCAAAAAAAGTTAAAATTGCCCCATGGAAGAGAAATAAAAAGTTAAAATTTCCCTGTCCATCCCAGCAACACGGCTGAGGTGGAGTTACCAGGAGCTGGAGCTTTCCCAGCTGGCAGTCACGGTGGTGTTTGTGGCTGACAAACCAGCGACATGTGAGTAATTATCTAATTAACCTCGCCCCGGCAGAGGCAGCGCCGGGATGTGACACGTCCCTCCCGCATTGTTAAGATCCCTGTTTCCCGGTGGATTTTAGCAAAGGAGAAGAGGAGCAGAGCCCTCCCGCTCGCCGGGGCGCTGGCAGCTGGTGCTGGGGATGCTGCCAGGTGAGCACGCATGTCCCGGTGACACCGGGGACCCCCAGGAAGAGCAGATCCCGATCACGGTGTGAGCTGAGGTTGGGGACATCTCGGTGCTGCCCCATCACGGTGTGTTCATCCGGGAGCTCGACCTTCCGTGCTGCAAGGTCTGAACCCAGGACTTAACAGGAATCTGCTAAATGTGTCCCCAGCCGCAGCAGGGGACTCGACTGGTGACAGGAAGGGGGGGCCTGGCTGCCGGGGACAGGGGCAGGGCTGGGTGTGTTCCCCACTGGTGACAAATCCCTTTCATTATCTCCTGATTAATTTAATTACAAACTGGTGCTTGGAAAAAAAATAAAACCAAAGGAAGGCCAAACGCAGCTGACAGCGCCCGAGGGGCTGGGCGCAAGCTGTGCCTCATTAAGGAGCGATGCTGCAGTGCTGCTGTTCAACAACCCAACCACCCCAGCGGCTCTGGAGCCTCATCCTTCCAGACGGACAAACACCCAGCCCAGCGACAGCCCAGGCAGGGACACGCTCCGGGGAGGAGTCCCCAGGTCCATCCATCCCCAGGCACACTCCAGTATGGAAGGACGGGACACGGGGAGGTCCCTGCTCCACCCAGAGGCTGGTTTGGGCTGGTTTGGGCTGATTTTGGCTGGATTCAGCTCTGAGGTGAGATCCTGATGCCTGTCTAAAGCCTGGTCCCAACATTAAACACACCGAGACCCACCCACATCAGAGACTGGGCTGAGCCGGCAAACTGGGGCAGATCACACAGCCCCAGCGTATGGCCGCTCGGACTGGACTGGTTTAGCTGGGACAGCACTGGTTTAGCTGGAAGCGGTGCCTGGGGAAGGGCTGGCCAGGCAGGGCTGAGCAGAGCTGGTCTGGAAAACCCTCCCAGTGTGGCTGCTCCCTCTCTGCTCCCTGCTCCTCCTTCCCCTTCCTGCCTAAACCAGTGAGAAACCCCAGCTCCAGCCCCAGCAGAGCTGCTGCTGCCTGGGACAAGCCCTGTTGCACCCCATTGCGCCCAG
>NW_010099350.1:8604-11044 GCF_000699245.1 Pterocles gutturalis | reverse complement strand
CCAGCCGGCCTCCCGGTGTTTCCTGGGCAGGGTCACGCGGCACAGAGTGGCCATTGGCGTAAAAAAAAAATCTGTCTGCATGTGCCTGAGCCCAGCCTCCAGCACAGAGTCTAGAATTGGGTCTAATGGGGATGTTCCTGCTCGTGGGTGTGGGCTGGGAATTGGCCCCTGCAGCCCCAAGCATCCCATGAGCATCCTCCCCTGCTCGGTGCTGCTCTGAGCATCCTCCCCTGCCCAGTGCTGCCCTGAGCATCCTCCCCTGCCCGGTGCTGCCCTGAGCATCCTCCCCTGCCTGGCACTGGCCCGAGCATGTTTCTGGGCCGGGAAGGAGGCGACTCTTTCTTGGAGCTTTGGGATTTCTCTCAGCAAGCAGCTGTTTGTCCTGGTGTCAGAACATAAAGCCCTGATCTGTCTTTGCTGGGGGGCACACGGGTCACAGGCTCTTCTCCAGCCCCTTGTCGTCCATCTGCCCTCCGAAGGAAACAATCGCCCCTCTCAGACTCTCTGCACAGCAGAGTGTTTCTGGACATTTATCTGCACTGGTTTTTGCTCAGAGCCGCTTTTCACCCAGAGCTATCCCCTCTGGGCAGGGACTGCCCCACCACACGCAGCATTTTCCCCAGGCTGCCCCTGGGCTGGGGCAACAGCTTTGGTTTTCTCGAGGATTCTGCTGCGAAACATCCCAGCAGGGCTCTCACCTGCTTGTGTCCTCTCGGGCTTCACCTGCGGGAGCTCCGCCGTGTTATCAGATAATTTTCAGCTGCTTTGCACCCTTCGGTGTCACGGTGGCTGCTTTTCCTGCGGTGTGTTATTATTCCATTATTTTCGATAATAGATGGGTAATGGAGCCATTACTCAACACCGCTGCCACCTAATCGCCATGCACCAGCCTGAGCAATCCCTCTCCTCCGCAGGTTATTGCCGCGCCGCTCCGGCACAGCTCCCTCCATGCATGGGGGGATCTGGGAACCGGGGTGATGGTGGGAGCAGCCATGGTGGGGGGAACGCGCGCAGAGGACAATGCACCCGTGGGAACCTGCTGTCAGGGTGTTGGGGGGTTTCAGGACTCAGCTTCCCCCTTCCCCGTGGCTCCCGCTGGGATCCAGCAGATAAAAGATGCTCAGGACACACGTGCCACGTCCAAGCAGCCTGAGCAGAGTCAGACCCTGCCAGGCAGCCCTGGCACAAGCCAGGGAATAAAAGAGAGAAAATTGTTCTTAAACACAAGCCCTTGCCATAAAAGATGAAAACACTAACTGAACATTCCCAGAGCTCGGTGAGTATCTGCACATTTTAATGAGGAAAATTGCAGCTATGGCTCATACGGAAAAAATGCCTCCGAATGATTTCTGGGCAGAGCAGCGCTTCCTGAGCCGGGCTTTTTGGGTTTAAACATGATGCCCCAGCGCGATGTCATCGGAAGAAGCCAGAGTGGGGAAAATGCGTCCAAGTCGTGCTTGGCAATGAAAGCTCCAGTAACAGCTCCCAGTTTCCTTCCCCTGCCTGTGCTGGTTTTATTCCGTGTGTTCACGGGGAGTTAACGGCTGAGGGGACGGCTGGTCCCGAGACATCTCCACACACAGCATCAGCTCCAGCGCTGGGGCTGGGGGGCTGGGGAGGCGGTTTGCGGTGAGTCTGCAGCAACACCGGGATTAAGCTTTCCCCCTTTTTTAATTTAAAAATCCAGCGTGTGCAGCTCCGGTGAACCCGCCAGTGAAAACTGCTGAGTGGATAAATGGTTTGAAATGGTTCAGACAAAACTGGGTCTTGGCATTTTCAGGAGGAGGAGTTCCAGCAGCTTTTCATTTTGAAAAGTGCTGGAGAATGAGTTACGAGATCAGCTGAAACTGAGGGAAAAGTGTTTGAAGTTCTCTCAGTGTAGGTGTGTATATACAGAGAGAGGGACACAGGGAGAGAGCATTCTGGTTTGGTTTTGTTCTTTTTGCCTTGGGTACATTAATTTTATTTCAACTTTTCATCTGCTTTTGTAATAAGGATTTTTTATTTTTTGAAGCTGTTTCTGGGATCAGGATACAGCTTTCTCTGCTTTTCACCAGGGAGCGGGGAAGGAGACTGGCACAAACCCCTGAAGCGCCCTACAGCTGGCAATGACAGAAAGTACCGGTGCCAATAGCTCTGCGCTATGGAAGAAAATAAAATCTTTGTGCAACACGAGCGAAGCCAAAACACCGGGTTACCCGGCGGAGGTGGGAATATTCCCCCTGTCAGGGAGGTGTTTCACAGCACGGGGCTGAGGAATTTCAGCTGCGATGTTCTAATGTCCCTGGATAACCCTGCAAGTCGTTAATCTTAGCAGACTTCTATCATCACCCGACCTGACCTCCCGCGTGAGGCAGGGTGATAACTCAGCAGAGCCCGGTTCAGCTCTGTTGTTATTTACTGAACAGCTCCGACTCCCGCCGCTCCGCTCGGGCTTTTC
>NW_010099350.1:1737-8573 GCF_000699245.1 Pterocles gutturalis | reverse complement strand
CCCCCGCCAGCATCCGCCAGTCCCGGTTTGTGCCATTTGACTGAGCCCCGCGGGGCAGAAATCATCCACAACACTGCGTCTGGGGAGCGGGGAGCGGTGTTTTAGCCACAGAGCCGCTTCTGCTCCATTTTCAAGACTTCGGCTCTCTGCAAGCACCCAGCAGCCTCCCTGGAACGGGAACCAGAGGGATTTTGTGCAGGAAACGGGCAGCTCTCACGCCCATCCTCTCCACGGCTTCTCTGTGGCACCAGCACAGCAATTTCTCCCCCCTGCCCCACCACCCATCCTCCCCAGTCGCACCATCAAGCACATGGGTCAAGCGAGGCGGGGGACGGACGGGATTTACGCCCCATGTTCCATGGCGAGCTCCAAGCGGGAATGTGTGTGTTTATACAAACAGCACTGATGGTTTGTAGCTACAGCGCGTTTCTTCCTAGGAAGCCGTGGCTCGCTGTTAAAACCCTCTGTGGGGTTTTTAAACGGGGAAGGAGACAATAACACAATGTGGAATTGTCCCTGGCTGCCTCCGCTGTCCTGCCCTATTTACCGTCCCGATGCTGTGCTGAACTGTTTCACCCTCGCCTGTTTCCTTCTGTGTAATTCCATTTAAACGCTCAGCACCGGCGCTGTTGCTGTTAAACACGTTCCAGTTGCACCAGGAGTCCCTGGATCTGCTCCGGGCGCGGGGCTCCGCCAGACCCAGCCCAGGGCTCTGCCAGACCCCCCAGGTGACCCCAGGGGACACGGAGCCACCCAGGGCTCCTCCTCGCCCGTGTGATGGGGACGGTGCCTGGTCTCATATTCCTGGTGCCTCATTCCCTGCTGGCGCTCACTTTCTGCATGGGAATATTCTCTCCTTTGCAGTGACACTGCATGCCAGACACGCTGCTGCTGCCCCGACATGCTCAGTTCAAGGGCTTTTCTCTGACAGCCTTGTTTTTGCCTTTCCAGAACAGTTCCAGAGAGTTTTGCTGATGACTGGGGAGGTACGAGGGACGGTGCACGGCAGCATCATCATGGAGATGAATCTTAATGGCAACGTGCAACCCTTCAGAGGGATCCAAGAGAGGAGATAATGGTGTTTCAGCACACACCTCCGCGGCGCTTCCCCTCCTGCCATTAGTCCTGCACACACTTAAAAAGATTAAAAAGAGGCCAGCCTAATTAAAGCCAATATAAATTGGGATATCCTGAAATATGGCTGATTAATAATGCATTACGCTCGAGAACCACCGAGCTGCAAATCACCCCGGCGGTGGCGGAGCCGCCAGCTCGCCACGTACCCGCTCGGCACTGCCAGGACGCGTGGCCCTAAATCACGTCTGCTCGGGTTCGTCTCCAACAGACTGCCAAGGCTTTGTCCTCCGCGGTCAATAAATAACGTGTCTGTCTCAAGCACAGCAAGTAATTCACAGCCTCCCGTGGAACTGGAAGATCAGAGATCTTCATCTAAAGCTCTTTATGCGGTAGGGACGGAGTCTCTCATTTTCAAATTACTGGGTAAAACCTGGCCCCATTTAAACCTGCCCATTAATTAGAGGGAGTAATTGCTGCTGCCTCTCCAGTCACTCGAATGTGTCAGGAAAGAGTCGTTTTGGTTTGGCTGCTGGTGGGCAGGAGCCCGCATGGGCTGTAACTGGGTCCCAGCCCCGGGGCCGAGCAGGATCGGCAGCTGTGGGCTGCTCCCCACGTCTGTCCCGCGGTGATGAACCCACCCCCAGCACGCCCCACGGGCTGGGCGGCTGCAATCCACCCTGATGAAAGCTGGGTTTAGCTGGTGTAAAGGGGCACCGCTGCTGAGCGCGGGGAGCGGGCTGGGGGGCGATGCCCAGGAGCCCACCCTGCCGAGCCCCCAGCCCCTGGGGCGAGAGGAGAGGTCCAGGGGTGTCAGGTCAGACGTGACGTCGGGGTCAGCTCTCACTTTGCAGAGTCTGGTTTTAGTGCCCGCATCCCTGGCAGCCGCCCCGACACCCTGCTGCTGCTGGGGGAGCGAGGCCATCCCGCTCACGGGAGGATGTAGCAACGAGACCGAGGAGGGTCCCAACGCCCAAAGCGCCGGTTGCCTTCTGCTGCCCTGTTGCAGCCAGGGCGCCCGTTGTTGCGGGTGAAATCTCTCACCCGGCTGTGGCTTAGCGGTGAGTTGAGCTCTGTGGAGGGTGGGAGGTAAAGGAAAGGTTGCCAGGAGCTTTTAGAGGTGATGCAGAAACAGCATCTTCCTCATCAGGGGATGCTTTGGCCAGCAGTGGCAGGGAGAACTCTAGAGAGACGTTTGGAGCTGCCGTGCCAGCAGCAGCCCCCTTCTCGTTCCGCCTGCCCCTGCCCGGATCCTTCCCAGAGCTGACTCAGCAGCATGGGAGAGAAACGGGAAAGCAGAAGGAGTTGATCCTGTCCTTTGAGCACAGAGAGAGGGAACATTTTCCCCTTTCCCCAAGAAGGAGAACTGCCCCCATCCCAGATCCCATGCCTGTAACAGCTCAGAACCACCTCCCAGAGCGTGGCATCCTCACGACCCGCTGCAGCCCCGTGCCCTCAGCCCCGGCAGAGCCTGTGCCTGGAATTGTCTCCAGGCTGAGACAGGGACAAGTGGCTCTGCAATGCCCATGGGTCTCGGCTGCAGCAATGCAAGCTGTGACGCCGAGCGGCTGGAGTTAATGAATGGGAAGCAGGATTCGATGTGCTTTAGCGTCTGTTTGAAGAGTCGGGAAACACTGGGGCTAGTTAATTGAAAGTAACTGTACAAAACCCAGAATTAATTCCTATTAAACATCCACAGTGACATTTTCTTAAGTGGAAATTAAACAGGGATTAAAGCGAAGCCTCCTAAGATTCTCCCTGTTGTGACCAAGAATATTTTAAGGCAGCAGACAGCCTTAAATGTGAAGAGATGAGCTGATCTGGATGCACTCATGTTTTTCCCTCTCTCTGTCCTGCTGCTCAGGCAGAGCTTGTCGGAGCTGTCGGCACGCTTGAGGAAGAAGAAGAGAGGGTGGAAGAGCTGCCGAGAGGGATCGGGGTCACGGGAAAGGGTCTGGGTACCTTGGAGCCCCCATCCTTCCCCAAACCCCAGCTGGGGGAGCTCCGGTTGCTGTCCTGACACACCGGGGGATGAGCGGGGTGGGAGCAAAGGCTCCGGGGAACCGAGGAAGAGGGAGCGCAGCGTCCCGCCGGCAAGAGCAGAACCTGCCAGAAATAACAATCTGGCTGGAAATCAGAAGTGAGCTCTTGCCCATCAGGGTAGGAGAGGTCCTGAGGGAGTAATATGGGCAGAAACCCGATTTTTTTTTTAGGTTTCTGAAGGAGGTTGTGCAACGCAGTGCCCGGAGCTGGGAGGGGACGGCAGCTGCCCGGCAGCTCCTGTCAGTGCAGGGCTCCTCCGCTCCCTGCCCGGCTTCCAGGTTTGTCCATCTCCTCTTCCATCCAGGGCACTGTTCAATTAATTAAATCTTCTCTCCTACAGATTGCTGGCTGAGGGTGACACACGTTTAATGAGCAGCTGCAGGTCCCTAATCACACTGGCAATTAGGGATGTAATTAGCGCACTTGCAAATGGTTTTCATGCTGATAAAACACGACAGAATAGAGCGTTTTCACTCACTGTCAGCTGCCAGACAATCTGTTACCCATCTAATGGCAATTTAATTACAAATTCCTTCACTACCTTTTGTTTCCGATGGCTCAACCCATGGCTTTTGGGTTCAAGCACAATTCTGCCCGGCACCGCTGGTGCAGAGCTGCGGGTGGAGACGCCCAGGGAAGAGGAGGGGTTTCGGGTAGAAAAGCCGTTCCTACTGCCTGGCTGCCACCGAGCTGTCCGGAGGGGCAGAGCCGTGTCACAATCATGTTTCCCAAAGGGCTGAGCCAAAAAAAAAAACACCCCAGGAACCGCTTCTGGAGGAGGTGCTGCAGATCGGGGCGCTTCCAGCAACAAGGACCTGACGACGACGGCCACATCTCTGGGATATAAAATATCAGAGCCCAGGCAGCATCTAAACCCTCCAACTGGCCCAAAGTGGGGACGTTTCCTTGTAGCAGCTGGTGAACGCAGCAGCTCTGCGGGGATTCCCAAATGCCCCCAGACTTGGGTGACCACCTCTGTAATCAGGTGATAACCTCCCCCCCTCCACACACCCTTTACAGCTCAGAAATACTTTGATACAGGCTCTCCGGTCTCATTTCGGGTGTTCATCATTCTGCAGCCAGAGAATATTTCTCCAACACGTTAAGCGATGCTTTGACGTGTCTAAGGATCAGGAACCATCCATTCCAGGGGCTGGAGCTGCAGAGGAGGGTTTAAAATCTCAGTTAGAGGTCTGCTGAGGAGGACTGACCTGGGGCCGGATCAGACAAGGCAGCGCAGACACTGATCACTGATCTGCAGCCTGCGAACAGCTCAGGGGTGTGACTGTCTGTCCTGTCAGACTGTCGGGGTTTTGTTTCAACCTGGGGTGAATTCAGCCGTTAAAGGGATTTTCATTCAGGGACAGAGGGAGCGCAGCGTTGTGTTCCAGGATTATCACATCTCAGCGCACGCCATTGTCGTTGGCAGGCAGGAACAGACGAGGCAGTCTCTCGATGTCACTTGTGATATAAAAATAGTCATTTCTCCTGTCTCTTTGCTTTGCAGCTTCCCAGAGAAGGGGTGAAACCCCAGGGCTCCTATGCAGTCAGGGGGACTTTGAGCTTTGGCAAGGGAGTATTTCTGAATTTCCCCTTTCATGTACTCCAGAGGAAATAAAAAAAATAAAAAGCCAATATCAGCCTTCCCCTCAGCCTCCCCCAAAATGCAGCACTGGCCCTCCCAAACCCATGCAACAGCTCAGAAACCAGCCTTCTCCTGCATCCCCAAGGCTCAGAGCTGGGGGGGGGGTGTTCAGGATGAGAGCCTCCGGTCCTGAGCATCCCAGAGCATCACCCCTGAGCTCTCTGCAGCTCCTGCCCCTGCTGCAGGATCAGCTCCCCAGGACCGTCCCCGCACACCCCCTGCTCTCCACATCCCCAGGACACAGCCGTAGCCGCCTTCATTCCGCTAACAGTTTGCGGGCTGGTTTTTCCCCTCCCGGCGGACTTGAGGAAGCGATTTCTAGTTTGATTTGTGGCGCCTGTGACATTGAAGCCTCATGTGTTTAGAAGTACGTTCCTGGAAAGCAGCGGCAGAGCTCATTTCATCCTCTCAGCGAAGGCTTTTTCTTTCCAGGAAGCAGCCTGCCACATCAGTAATGGCTTTAAATTGACTTCACAGATGCCTATCAACCAGAGAGATTGCTTCCTAGAAACCAGAGGTTAATGGAGAAAGGCACCGAAAAAAGCAAGAAGACAGCGGAAAAAGCTCCTTCCTGCTCTCTGGTTGCTACCAGCAGCTTCGTAAAAATAAAGACGACCGGCTATTACATCCTTTTTACGGGGTAAAGCCTTTGGCTTCCAGGAAAGGTGGGCAGAGAGCCCTGGGCTGAGCCCAGCTTGCCCGAGGGGCTGGAGGGAGCATCCCCGGGCTGGGGCTGGTCCAGTGGTGCCCTGGGATGGCTGAAGGGCAGAGCAGCAGAAAGGAGGGTGATGATGATGATGATGATGATCGCTCTCCAGAGGCTCTGGGCACAGCCAGAGGATGCTGCCACATTTCTGTCCAGGGCAGCTATCCCCATACAGGGTGACCCTGTACCATCTCCTGCTCCTCACCCCACCGGGACCAGGTGCTGGGCTGGGGGGGTTCATTCCCTGGTTGGGTGGTTTATTCCCTGGGCTGGGGGTTCATTCTCTGGGCTGGGGGTTTATTCCCTGGTCGGGTGGTTTATTCGGCAGCTGCGGGTTCAGGGTCAGGCTAACGACGCTCAGCTCTGAAAGCCTGGGAGGATGAGGTGTGCCTCATTTCCCTGATTGGGGCGGTCATCACACGGACAATAAAGCAATCTCCGGAGTGCTGGTGTGGTTTCCCTTTGCTCGCTGGCAGCGGAAGGATGGGGGGGTGTGATTCACCCCCGAGACCCTCCCTTCCCCACGGCTTGAATTCCCCGCAGCTCCCAGCCCCGCCAGCTCTTCAGACACCTGGATCCATCCTTTGCAGTGCTGGGGCTCACCCAGGGAAAGGGCGATGCCCTGTCTGGTCACAGCAGCACCCCAGCCCAGCCTGACCCACCCGAGCTGTGATCCCTGCCAGCGGTTAACCTGCTCCACGGCATGGAGGGAGCAGTGTGTCTCATCCCACATCCACGCACGAGCTCATCCTGGGCTCCCTTCTGCTGCAGGACCCTCTGGAAGCTCTCGGGCTCGGTGTTACCTCATGCAGCGAAGTCCACGGATAGGTCACAGCTTGAAGAACTTGTCCTTTCCAGCACTGTACCGCTGTTACTGTGCCTGACAGCGGAGGCAAGCCAGGAGGTCTTTGCCCAAACCCTGGAATTATTGGGAGGTGGGCTTTGAAACAAGTACAAGAATTTTTTTTTTTTTTTTTTTCTGATGCTGCTGCACAATTCAGACCCCATGGGGTGGAAATCGCCATGCAGAGGCAGCCTGAAGCAAGCCTAAAGCAATGCAAACACAGTTTCCAGCTCAGCAATGTCTCTGAGCTGCCAGAACCACGCTCAGCACATGGGATCGGCTCCCAAAGCGCTGCAGAATGCGTCCCAGAGCCAGCTGGCGTCTGCGGCAGAGGGCTGCTCCCCTCCCCGCAGGCTGGGGGCAGGATGGCAGCAACGGAGCATCCAGCCCTCGCTGGGCACAGTCTGTGCTGCACGGCACGCTGCATCCCCCCGGCACCGAGGGCTCCCACCCGCCGAGCCCCCGAGCCCGACACACCGGCCCTCACCCCAAGCGGGAGGGATGGGGGCTGCCACCGCCGCTGG
>NW_010099350.1:336-1706 GCF_000699245.1 Pterocles gutturalis | reverse complement strand
GCTGGGACGGAGCCAGACACCATCGTCATGGGTGAAACGGGATTCCACGAGCTCTTCTGAGGCTCTGGGACATCTCTTTGGTGCTGGTTTAACGGCAGTTGAGCTTCAGTGGCTCATTAGCAGGGTCATCAGCCACTGTCAGTGGCTCATTGTTCTTCCCTGTAACAAGGATCCATGGATGAGGGCTGTCAGGGCTGGCATTTCCCAGCAATTCCCAGCATTTCCCAGGCTGAGGCTCCACTTTCTGCTGTTTGATCGCTGAGTTGTGGCCATTTGGGTAATGCTTCTGCTTCAGAAGGTTTTATTTTTCAATTTAAAAAAAGAAAAGGTCCCTGCGCTCAGTCAATCCCAGCCGTCACGGGGGTGAGCACTAACCACCATCCTCCGAAAGCGTTTGCACATCTGCTGGGATCTGCAATAGAGCCGAGAGGGAAAACAGCCTTTCTGCTGGTTTGGAAGAAACTTTGGGAAATTTTGAGATGAAAGGAAAATCCACTCACGGTTTTTGCTGATGGCTTGGCTTGCCTTTTGAAAATGGTTTGTTTGGGAGGAGGATTGCCAAAGGGGTTTGATGGATGTGGCTTGTGCTGAATTCTCGGTGGGCTCCAAAACCCAACTTTCTCAGTGGGATCAGGTTTCCAGGTAGGATTTTTGTCAGGCTCCAGTGGCTGATTCCCAGCCTTCCTTCTCCTCTTGCTTTGATATGGGTCCTCCAGCCGCCAGAAAGGCTGAGCTGAGCCTCCCCGAGGGCAGAGCAGCATCTGCAGGGGTCCGGCCAGTGCCTCCTGCTGCCCCTGCCCCGGCTGTGCTGACCCCCAGCCACGCTCCATCTGAATCACCCCCGTGAGAAGAATGGGACCCCTCTGAAGGGCAGCCAGGTACAGCAGGGTGGCTTTAGGAAGCCCAACGCTCCCCGCCAGCCCGTGGCCAGCGATGGCACCCGTCTCACCCGGCTGATGGGGCTGCGCGGAGGAGGAGGAGCATTAACGTCAGACCCCAGCTGCTTGTCAGCAACAGCAGGCAGCCAGAGCTGGCGTCCAGATACTGCAAACGCCACAGATTTGTCCTGTAACGGAACCAGCGACTCAATCTCGAGGCCAGGTTCCATGTGTTGGTGGTGAATGTTTAATGGGAAAAAGCCTGGAGCAAAGGAATAAAGTAAGAAATAAATAATTCTGCAGTGTTGGTTTGCACCGTATGTTTTCCGCTTAATAAATATTTCAGGCACTTATGTTCACTCAAGATGGGCGCTGCCTTCTGTGGGCTTCTGTGTCTTCGCTTCCCCTCGGCGAGGCCGGTCTGGGGCTCCCCACCCTCTGCCGACGCCCCCTCCCGGGCTCCCCATCCTCTGCCAATGCCCCTTACCCAGG
>NW_010099350.1:0-257 GCF_000699245.1 Pterocles gutturalis | reverse complement strand
GGGTGACCCAGGGATCCCAGGGGGGCTGGCTTCTCACCCCCCCGCCACGGGTTACCTTAAGTAACGGCCTTTTCATTTCTGTTGTTGATTTATTGCTGCGCCCATGGCTCGGTAACCCTGAAGTTCACGATCTGTGTTTTGTCAGAGGTTTGGAGAACGCCACTGTGATGGCCAAAGAGCATCCCAGGACCACGGACGTCACGTGTTGCACAATCTCCGCCACACACAGACATATCCAGTAACGTATATATATTATA
>NW_010099349.1:0-8028 GCF_000699245.1 Pterocles gutturalis | reverse complement strand
TATATATATATTTACCAACGGTTTTGCCTGAGGCAGAGAGGAAGGTGCTTCTGTCAAAACCAGAGAGATACCAAAACCACATTTTCATTTTTCTGACTCACTTTTTTTCTTGTTATCTGTTTTTTTCAAGAATGTCACAGCTTTCCAGTACACTGTGACAGTGCATATAACAAGTAGAGGAAAAATACTGACATTATGAAAATATTTTAGTGTGACATTTTTTGCTAGCAAAGAAATAAACAAGAGAGAGACAATTTTATTTTCACAGCTAATTTTAACTTTCCTAGCTTGGAAAGTTTCACAGCTTCTGCCCCTTATCTCTATGGTACTCTGCTTTGCCTTATACAACTCAGATGCTCTTCAGATTACACCTCTCTAAGACTTTTGAAGTTTTGCCTAAGTATTCTTGTTCTCCTGCAGAGGATTTAATTCAAAATGTTTTTGTATAAACATGGAGAATGAGAACCCTATATATATACACATGTACATGTGCAAGTGTGTTCATGTAATTGACAGTTTCTAACATATTGTCAGTTACAAAGTATTAAATCACGATCTGTGTTATGGAGGAAATGGGACAATAGCAGTGCAAAGTGTGGGGTCATTGGGCAAATTCTCAGCATGGTTCCTGATGCCATGGGGAGATGCAACACTGGGGAGAAGTCAGGAGACTTACAGGAAGGTGATGGTAAGGACCACAGGACACCAGGTCATGATGCTCCCTGGCACCAAGGTCCCCAGGGAGCCCCTGGTCCAGCAGCACCTGAACACTTTCAGAGAATGAAGCTACGTAGTTGTTACAAAGACTTAGACCTATTTTATTACAGCTAGTAATTAGAGGAAAAGTAGTTTAAAATGAGTAGGACTAGTAGGTTCTGATGCTTAACTCAGAAAGCAGTGAAAGTAATAAAATGGATAAAAAGAAGATGAAATACAGTTTGCAATGTTATTTAGAAAGAAGCTGAGTGCACTACTTGGGTGCTACCAGTAATGCCTTTTTTTCTTGGTCCAGACCAAGGAGTACCAAGGAAGCAGGTTTTGAATTTTGAAGTGATAGCTAATTCAGGAATTTTCCCTTTCTCCAAGTTTGAGTCCATGTACTGTATTTCTCACCACACCATGAGTAGCAGCAACAATGCACTAAACTGTGTCAGCCTAATGGCGTCCACTCTTTCTCCATCTGCCTCTTTACTGGGTTAGTGTCCTGGTTTCAGCTGAGACAGAGTCAACTTTCTTCATAGTACCCAGTGTGAGGCTATGTTTTGGATTTGTGCTGAGAAGAAGGCTGATAACATACTGATGTTTACAGTTGCTGCCAGGACAGTCAAGGACTTTTCAGCTTCTCTGCTGTGCCAGTGTCTGCAGGTGCAGGAAAAAGTGGGAGGTAGCACAGCCCCAATTGCTAGGCTAGGATTCAACCTTAGATATAGGACTGAGACCCAAATTGGCCAATGGCATATTCTCTATCATGCATGTCATGCCCGGTATATAGATGAGACTCTGTCCTGAAGTTTTCTCTCTTGCTCAGGGTTGTCTCCCCCTGGGTTGCCCCTCTCTCAGGGTTGACTCAGTCTCTTGTACACTCAGGCTATTATCTCCATTCCAGGTTTGCAGTTTTGGTACTCTACCTGCTCCTGGATCACTAGCTGGGAATAGACTGAGCCTTGGACGTCGGGTGGTGGGCAGCTTACTGTGTATCACTCATTTACATAAGTGTATATATTACTATTATTATCATTATTATAATTTCCAGTATTATTGTAGTTTAGTTATTAAATTGTTCTTATCTCAACCCAGTGATCTCTTTTGCCTTCAACCCTTTAATTCCCTCCCCAGTCCCTGGGAGGGGAGAGGGAGGAGGATGAATGAGTGGTGTGGTGTTCAGCTGCCAGACAGAATCAAAGCTATAACAGTTAGAAAACATATCTGCACCAGAAAAACTGCTTTAAGACACATATGTGTATATATATGTACATAAACATATAAAAATAGATACACATGTCTGTGTATTGATAGTTGAATTTTGTACTTAAAGGGAAAGCTGGTGAGATCTATTTCTCAAGAGTTTTTATTCTAGCATTTCTGGGCTAGCTTCTCATAGACTCATTGTAGTAGGAGCAAAAGGCAGCATTTTCTGGGCAAAACAAACACTAAACCATATAGCAGATATATGGCCCAGATAAGAAAGTATTGCTCCTGTGAAAAGCACTGCAAGCTTCAAAAAGACCCCTTTTGTGAGTAGGTGTATCAGTTAAGGGCCTTGCTGGGGTCAAAGAGTAGAGAGCTTATTGTACTCTTAATGTATGGACTTCTACACCAGCTGACCTGCATTAAGCTATAGAGCCAGATTCATATCCTAACTTACAAAGATATGTAAATATTCACTTATTTGTGGAACCTGCAACAAAAAATTTACACACACATACAGAGTGAAACCAGAAAATAGGTTTGAACTTGCAAAAAAGGACAGATGAACGAGATCCTGGCTGCTGGTGGACAGTAGTCTCAATATGAACCAGCAATGCACCCTGGTAACCAGGAGGGCAAACCACATCCTGTGGAGCATCAAACACAGTATAAACATCTGGTCAAAAAAGGTGATTATCCCACTTGGTGTGGGCTCACCTGGAGTACTGTGTGCTGTTCTGGGCTCCACAATTTAAAACGGACGTTAAGGTCCTTGAATGTGTCCAGATGAGGGCAACAGAGGCTTTGAAAGGGTTGGAAGGTATGTCCTGAGAAGTACCTATGGAATCTGGGTTTGTCTAGCTTGGAGAAAAGGAAGCTTGGGGTGACCTTATTGTTCTCTACAGCTTCCTGGGGAGGAGAAGTGAAGACAGAGGTGCTGAGCTCTTCTGCCTGGGAGAAGAGATATCCAGTGATGAGATATGTGAGAATGGCTCAAAGCTGAGTCAGGGGAGGTTCAGGCTTGACATTATGAAGCATTTCTTTACCAAGAGGCTGGTCAAGCCCTGGAACAGGTTTCCTAGAGGGGTGGTCAATGCCCATGCCTGTCAGTGCCATAAAAAGAGACACTTGGACAATGGCATTCATAATAGTCTTTAAGTTTAGGTCAGCCCTTGAAAGGGCCAGGTGGATGGACTAGGTGATCATTGCAGGTCCCTTCTAACTGATAATTATTCTATTCTATTCTATTCTATTCTATTCTATTCTATTCTATTCTATTCTATATACACCATTGGTAGGAACGAGGAATCAAAATGTTGTTCTTCTGTCCCTGTTTAGGCTAAAATTATAGCTTTCAGATTTAAATCAGAAATTAAACATAAAGATCTCAGTACTATTTATATACATATGTGTGCTCTTTTTCCCTTGTTCTTACTCATGCCTTTTCTTTCTGCTGTTCCTTTCCCTCTCATTATGCTATTTTTTACTCTTTTTCTTTCTCCATCCCATTTGTTATTTCTCTCCTCTTGGATCTCTTAACTTGGGTCTACAATTCTTTTTAGCTGAAGGCTTGTTTTACTCTATTCACTCCTCTTTGTTCCCCTCCAAAACTGTATTCTTTATCAAGGCTCTGAACCTGAAGCCCTATGCATCTATGCCCAACTCTCACTCAGCCATATGCAGCACCTTTTCCCATCATTCCCTCCCATCTGTTGATGTTAGCTCCATGCACTAGGGTCAGTCACCTTTCTGCCTCTGCATTATCCAACAGCTCAGCAAAATTTGTCATAGCATTCTTTCTTTGCCTATTCAAGCTATTGGCAGGGAAAATTGCTGCAGTCTGGTAACTGATAAGTTACCATATTCCTCTTGCTCAGTAGGAGGTAATTGCAATCACAAAAAACTAGGGCAAAAAATGAGGAAGTAGGTGGTGAAGTGGAGCATGGGAGCAAAGAAAAAAAGCACAAGGAGAGAGATAGGGCATCCCCATCTGTGATAGATGAGCATTTTTGCCTAAAGAATGCTGCATGAAGACTTAGGCTGATTGTAGAGCCCTCTGGATCAGGTCCACAGTTTTTCAAATTGGAAGGTTGCTTCTACACAATGGACACTTCTTGCAGCATAGCTCTGTCAAGTGGGAGATGTGGCGGAAACAGAAGTACAGTTCTCAGTTTTACTTTATTTTACTGAGAACCCTGAAGAAATCAGTATCCTCATCAGTAAAATGAAAATAATAATACTTATCCACCTTTGACAAGTGCATCATGATCTAAGGATCAAAGTGTTATGTACAACTAAGTATTTTTATTATTAATATTTTGATGTGTAAATCACAGACACAATTGGCTGCAAGGGTCTTTGAAGTTGTTCTGAAAAATCATATCATATTCCACTTCAGCAGTGATTTAATTTGTGGATTAGTGACATGACAGACCATAAGAGGCTATTTGGAAGTCTTCCCATTGATTTTCTCAATGTGGTTGCTGTGAACATGCACTTACTGTGCAGTAGGCAGAAAATGTCCTCAAATTATCATTACTGATTGCATCATTTTCTCAGTGAAAGAATTTGTGTAATTATAAATCTTCTTTCTGTTAATATGATTAATTTTATGATCCATAAATTATATTTACAGAAACAAAGTGGTTAGTCATGCAGCCTAGCTGTTCCTATCTTCAGAATGGTTTAGTAAGGATGCAGTTCTCTTTAGAACTAGGTGGGTGTGCTAGAAGCCAGCAGACTATTGAGAGCTACCTTTCGTCAGAAAATCTAGTCTGTAGTCCTTTGACTATCCAGTGGGCTGAACTTCACTGGTCAGGCAGTCCTACATCATGTTTCAAGAGGCAAATTCAAAGAGACATTATCTCTTTGTCTTGTCATTCTAGTGCAACTCCTTTTCCACATGCAGTTGCTTGAGAGCGCTACATAAATGCCTTAAAATGTTGTGTTAACTGAAATTTTTTGTTACTCATTAATCAATAAATTACGTTTTGTCTGTCCATGTTGCCAGTCCAATATCATGATTGAAAAAAAAAATGTATTCCAAAAAAAAAGCCTTCACATTTGTGAAGTAGTACTTACACAAACCTTGTGCAAGACCAAATGATAAGTTAAAGACAGGTGGAACTGATGTTCCATCCGAGTTTGACAGAGAAAACCTTGGAGATTATGGTACTTTGGGGCTCTTACATAATTGAGAGTGTTAGGATGTTCAGATTCTCTGCAAATCAAAGTATTTTTTACAGGATGAACCATGACAGGTCATATGACCAGATGGGCCAGGGAATCGCCAGAGTGACTTTCAAAAAGAATGAAGAAATAGATTCTGTTTTTCAGAATCTTTTGCACTGTTATTTAAAACACAAAGATGGCAACAGCCATTCTTCTAATGAATGTTATTAAATACAATATTTTGGACTGTTAAATCTTCTTTAACGCTATTCCACTATTGCAATATTATTACAGTAATAAATTATACTTTATAAGAAAAAACTTGAAGCATCGCTAAGTCAAAAAATTGTCTGAGTCAAACAATAAAATAAGATTGTCTCTATTTCTAGCTTTTCCCTCAACTTTCCATGCAGATACACGGTTTTACAAAGAGTTATTTCAGACCAAAGGTTAAGAAGTTATGACTATCCAAAACCTGTTTTCCTTACTATAGTTTTTTAAAAATTACAATATTTGTGACTTGCAAACTGCTGAGACAGTTGTCTCCGCCAGAGCCCATTTTGCAGTTCCTATCAGACTTAAAGTGGGATAATTACCACAGTTTGTGTTATATATATCGGAGTAAATGAGATACAATGTTTGTCAAACAGAGATAATTTTCAAACAAATGTAAAATATTTCAATAGAAAAAAATATTTTTCAAATTCAGGAATCTTAATTCTTCAGTGGTAATTCTGCATCAACATTTTATTTGCCTCCACTTAAAAAAATTCCTCCAGTTCTTAAAATGTCCACTTCATTTCTTATTCATTTTGATACCTTTGGTCACCCTTCTGCTACAAATGATTTTTCAAAAAACACAGGAGAGCTATTATCTAAGGAGATAAGAGCTGTCATATAAATGATTGAAATAGGCAAGGTAATAAACTATCAACAGATAGATTTTATACTCACTGTCTGCTATGGAGAAATTAGTGACAAAATGGACCTTTTAATTATCTAATCTATCATGCTGCCAATGTTTATTCTTAACTTTTCCAATGTTTTAAGAAGTTTGAGATAATTTAGGTGAATTTTCCATCACAGTAAAATACTATGACTAAACACTCTTAATGTCTTCCACGGCATATGCAACTACTTAACATTACCCTATTATTTGTAATTCTACCCTATGCTGTTCTAATTTATATTTCTTTTTGATGTTGGATTATCCAGTCCATGAGAAATTAAAATATATATGCAGGCAGGTATTTTTGAATCAAGAGAGGTATGAAAATGTTGAAAAGTATCCACAGACTGATAATTTGATTTTTAAATTTTGAATGGTTCCATTTCAGGGTCTGTTTGTATAGCTACAGCATCCAATGGAAGTGGAAGTGCATCAGTTCAGTCAGAGGGAACAATGTATTTTCTATTGAATGAGGTAGAATGAAAAATTAGTTTAGGTTATAAAGAAGCAGGTAGACACTATAGTTCTTAAGATACCACTGTAATGGTATAGCATTATACCTGGGCCAGCCTGTGACTGTCCAGATGACACAGAAGAAAATAATGGCATTTAATTTGAAAAACAAATTGCAATGTTCTAATGTGTATTTGCTTGATCTTAGGTAAAATATTCCTGAGAAAACTATTAAGGAATCTGCTCATTTTGTGGGAAAGCTGTCTTGGTACAAGCATATTTTGGTAGCACTCTTTTCTAATAGCACTATTGTCAGTACCCCTCCACACCTCAGTGACCCCATCAGATTTGTCATCCATTTACACTTCCATTCCACTGTTTGAGGACCAGGAACTCCAAAACAGTGGCTGACAGCACCGTGCCTAAAATTTGCTGTGATGACTCCTGTTTTGAAGCACCTTCTGGAGAACATCTATTGAGAAAAGAACTACCAAATATCTTAATAAGATTTGTCTGTGCATCTGTTAAAGACACTTATTCTGCTGACTTTTTTCCTTCTAGATGCACCTTTACTGGTAGTCCTGTCTCAGCATCTCCTTTTGGTGGGGAGGATTATTTTTGTGGAATCAATTGCTTTCTCTCCTGTCAATAATATTTCCAGTTATTCACATGAGAACATCACTAAGGAAGATTTCCTAAGAGGAGTGTGTATTGTAAACTACGCTTAATGTCTGTTATAGTCAAAACAAGGGTTTTCATCAATGATACATCAATGTATCATTGAATGACCGTATGTTTCAGGACATGAGTTAAGAATTTTAAGGATATGGTAATCTTTACTTGCTAACCTTCAAGAAATTTCTTCACAATATGGTAAAGACATTACAAAGGATCTTACGGTCCAAGAATAATATTTATTGAGCTCTTAGTCTCGCTGTTGATATACATGATACAAACTTAAGAGACACAAGTACTTAAATGCCTATTTTTCATTTCACTCAACAAAAATTTCAAAAAGGGAGTCACTTAATATTGTTTCAGTGTCAGTTTTTCTTAGCACAGAACTCTTCTTTTAATGGCTGTATATTTGTTTAGAAGTTAAGACCAGGGTGGGGTTCTTTCCTCCAGTTTAATAAACAGAGTTCCACTCTTGATGAAGTTAGGCCCTTTTATGCTAGCCTAACATTATGTTTAACATAGAAGTGATAGACTGTTTTTATTCCAACAATATTAGAATATGTTATTTAAATCAAATGTCATTTTCACTAGGCTGATGCCTCTCTAAAATTATAAAGTCAAATTTAAATTAAAAAAGGTTAATTTGCTGACCTCAACTTTGTTTAATTGTTACTAAGGCATTTTATGCTAATTAAGCATGCTTTCTCAATAGTTATAGAAGGGAACAGGAAAGCTTTTAAGACTACTAAAATCTAGCACCCTGTGGTTGAATGCTTCTAATTCTTTCATTTTAACGTACCAATTATATGCATTATACAAATAAATATAGAATAGACTAGAACAGAATCATAGAATAGAATCATTAAGGT
>NW_010099348.1:0-914 GCF_000699245.1 Pterocles gutturalis | reverse complement strand
TCCCAAATCAGCCGAAAAATCCCAAATCAAGCCCGGAAAAATCTCAAACCAATTCTGGAAGATCCCAAATTAAGCCTGAAGTATCCCAATTAAGGATGTGACAATCCCAAATCGAGCCTGAAAAACCCCAAATCGAGCCCGAAAAACCCCAAATCAATTCTGGAAAATCCCAAATTAAATGTGAAGAACCCCAATTAAGGCTGTGACAATCCCAAATCGAGCCCGAAAAACCCCAAATCAATTCTGGAAGATCCCAAATTAAACGTGAAGAATCCCAATTAAGGATGTGACAATCCCAAATCAAGCCCGAAAAATCCCAAATCAGCCAAAAAAAATCCCAAACCAGCCAAAAAAAATCCCAAACCAGCCAAAAAAAATCCCAAATCGAGCCCGAAAACCCCCAAATCGAGCCCGGAATTCCCAGCCCGGCTGCAGGGAAGGTCCGAGCTAACGCCGGGCGACCCCCCACCTGCAGGAACTCGACGGTTTTATCCGGGAGCTTGGTGCCGATGTAGCGCAGGGTCTCTTTGTGGAACTTGCTCTGGAGGTGTTTCTGGATCTCCTCTTCCTCGAAACTGCGGAATTTGCAGACGGAGCAGGCAAACTGGATCCTGAACAGAGAAATTGTGCCGCCAGTCAGCTCAACTCAACGGGAACGTGGAGGAAACCGAGATGGATCCCACCCCTGGTGGATTTTGCCACCTCTGGGGTTTTTTTTTTTCCCAAGACAAGTTGATTTTGTCGCGGACTTTTATAACCGCGGTAGAACCCCCAGGGATTCGACAGCCCCGACTCCTCCAAAAATTCTGATGCTACGGGAGCGGATGTTAAAACTCTGCGGGAGCTTAAAAGGAACTGAACAAATTCTGAGGGGAAGGAGAAAAAAAGGGGGGGGGAAGGAGAAAAAAAGGGGG
>NW_010099347.1:0-5274 GCF_000699245.1 Pterocles gutturalis | reverse complement strand
TGCTGCCCGCCTGGAGCCTGTGCCACCGGTGGGCTGTTATTGATCTGCTGACCCACGGGCTGCGGGGACACCTGGGCTGGCTGCTGACCAATATTCTGAACCAAAGCCTGCGACGGGGCTTTTGCCACCGGCCCTTTGTTATCCCAAGTTCCAATATCCATGTTATGTTTTATCGGAGGCGGTGGAAGACTCGAACCCGCGATGCCATTCTTGGTCTTCAGCTTGGGCTGCTGCTTCGCCGGTTTGCTAGCGATGTCCGCCCAGGAGGTCGGCTTCGGAGGAGCGATAGTAGCTGGAGGCAAACTGTTAGATGCCACGATATTACTGGTGATGGATCCGGAACCGACAGCTGAACCAACGACTTTCGGGACGCTGCTTGCAACGTCTGTGCTGCCCAGCTTGAGAGCTGCCATCCCTTGGTCGATGGTGTTCATGCCAGGAGCCTTGTTGAGAGTCTCGTTAGTGAAGGCGGATTGCCCGTCGATCATGGCTCCACCCAGTGAGCTGGGGGCATAGGCGTAGTTGCTGCTATAGCCGGAGCTCTGAGTGGATTGTCCCTGAGAACTGTTATTTCCCCAAGCCGAAAAGTCAATCCCACTTGGGAAGAAGTTAAAGCCGTGCTGCCCAAGAAATGGAGTGCTGCCGAGGGCGCCTGGCTGCCCGAACATGGCGTCTGGGAGAAAATGCGGCTCCCCGTTGCTCAGCTGTCCGTAGGAGGTCAGGTAGGGCATGGGTGGGTCACCCCCCGTGGACCAGGCAGCTTCGCCTAAGGAGTAGGAGAACCCGATGGAGGGACTGTAGTAGCTCGGTAAGTAGGAATCAGACATCGCAGTGTATGCATTATTCTGAAAAAAAGACCAAAAAAATATAAGCACTGAATAGTTAGAATGAGTTGAACACATTTCACCAGGAATAAAAACCACCTTCGGCTTGCCGTGCCCCACCCCTCCCCACCTGAGGGCTGGGCAGGCAAACACGCCCGGCCCTGAACCACCTCCTGTGTCAGAACTGCTCCAAAAACTGCTCCGGTGCCAGAAACACTGAACACAAAGGCTCAGCTCCCGTGCTGAGATGGGAGCGTGTCGTGTTCTGATGCTGGACTGCCCCACAGCTCCTGCTCAGGCTATAAACCAGCATCTCACCCAGCATCCAAATAGTATCGTCTGTTTTTTGTAGCAACTGCCAAAGAGCTTTTCTGGCTTGTGTAATGTACTTATCAGCCCTCATTCCGGTGTTTGAGGGAGGGTTTGGGGGAAGGATGCAGAAAGAAGTGAAATATGGAGGAAAAAAAGTCCAGTGGAAGCACACGGCCAAAATCATGAATGTCCCTAATTGCCTTCCTTAACTTATTACCCATGAAAAAAGCTTTATCCCCACGATTTAAAGTTCATAATATTCCACAAACTTGGAAACAAAGAGGGATTTAAAGCCTACTCCTCAAAACACAAACCGCTCCAGGGCTGCAATGAAAAAATACCTGAAAAATGGGGAGTGATCGACAGGGTTTCCATAGGAGCCTTTGACAGCATGGTGACAGCAGCAGCACAAGAAAACAGGCTTCAAATTCAGAGAGAGAGGGGAAAAAAAACCTGCTCCATGCCTTGGTCCCCTTTCTAACATCCCAGTAGGCTTTAGGTTACAAAAACAAATGCCTAATTTTACAATGAGGGCACTCTCAGGCATCACCAAGATTTGCCTACGTGAAAAACATTTTGCATTTAAACCAACGTCCCCCCCGGGGAGCGGTTAAAGTCGCCCGAACGGACGTTATCACCCAGTCACTGGAACCTGTGTGCAGACAGCCTCGCGCTACGCAGCCGCTCGCACGCCAGCCCAGCGCGGACGAGATGAAAGTCAGGATGGGTTCCTGTTTGAAAGCCTGGCTTGCAGCAGGCTCTACTCCATTTTTTTTGTTGAATCATGTTTTCACGTGCCAAGTGCAGCTCTCAAAGGACTTCACGCCATCCTGAGCTCCGCGGAGGCTCTCAAGATGGCTCTGGCACGCTCCAGCCACAGCTGGTTTGCCTCTCCGCCTTCCCCCCAGTTACAGGAAAGCAACAGGTTTGCAAAACCTGCTACAGCAACTTTACAAAAATGAATAGGAGATGTTTCACGTCATGTGCTCAGAGACAAGGTTTGTTTTGTTGTGTAAAACGCTACAAAGCTCCCTGTGGTGTGAAGGTGTCAAGAGACACTCTCTCCAGCCTCTCAGTTTTCCCAGACAAGGGGTTCCAAAAGCAAATTAATAACAGAATTAACTCTCATCCAGCAGTTTTACTAATTGAGGAACTCAGTCCTGCTAAACCCAAACCAAGCAACAATCTGGGGCTCAGTCTGCCCAAAAGCACCAGTGTTGACACTGACTAATTTGTAAGGCAAATGAAGGAACTTAAAAAAAAAATAAATATATATTATTTTGAACCTGCAAAGTCTCTTCAGAAGATAATTCCCTCAATTACACGAGTAACAATACACTCTCCTGGAAATTAGCGTTAATGGAACATAAACACAGCAGCCCAAACCTGGAACCTGAGCCCAGCAGGCAGAGCAGCCTTTCGCAGGCTTCTCCCTCCAGGCACACGACACACATCGCTGTCAGACGAAAACCCTGTCACCTCGAACGATTTTCTTACGTCGTTCTACGCTTAGCTTCACGAGATGTTTTACCATCGTCTGTACGAAGGTATTACCTGTACTCCCTAGCCGTACTCACGCAGTAAGGAGGGAGCAGAGGAGTTGAACGGCAGCTGAGCGCTCCCCGCCCAGCGCAGGTTTGAGACCGGTGAACAGCAGCAAGCCCCGAGTGTCTCGAACCCGCCACCTCGCTCCGCTGCGCTGCTCTCGCACAACTGACTCCGTCACGGTCAGTATGCAAATACAACCTCACCGCTCTCAATTCTCCACGATGACTCTTTGAACAGTTATTTCCTCAAGTTCACTATTCCTCTTCACCTCCGAACCAGAACCAGGGTTTAAGCTTATTTGGTTTTTAAACTGTTGCAGAATCGCTGTGTGTCAGAGCTGGAACATTCACAGTAACCCAACTTCCCAGGCTGACCAGCCAGCAAGCCGCATCTGAACGAAGAGCCAGGAAACTTTACAGCTCGGTTACCCTGTGCTTGCGTGGAGAGCTCAGACGGGAATTTCGGAAACCACTGGTGTTACTCTGTGGCAGTGGGCTACATTTAACTCCTTTTTCAGAGCCCTCTCTGTAACCTCGATCCCTCTGTGTCCGTGAGCCCGGCTGGTTGGCTCAGCAGAACCGCGCTCCTCTCCAGACTGAACCCGAGGGTTTTTTCTACTCTGAGTGTTAAAACACGGATGAGAGCTGATGAGCAACACAGCGTGGGGAGAAAGTGTGATAAAGTCACCCTAAAGTTTCATTCAAACCGTACGCTGCGGGTTTATCTCCCTCCGGCTGAATTTCTGGAGCAACAGCTCTGCTCCACCTCCTGGGGCGTGCTCCAGTCACTTCCTTATTTTTTAAATATTATTTTTACCCGTGTGACACATACAAAAAGAAACTAAATACGTAGAAGTTCTTCATCAAACATGCAAAACCGAGTAAAATAGCACGTTCCTTCCAGCATTCCAGTAACCTTCGCTCTCTTCAGGGGATTTAAATAGAACTACACTTTGGAGGAAATAACATCCACTATCATAAGGAAGCTGGAAATTGGGAATGCTGGTTTCTGGGACAGAAAAAACCCACCATTAAACGATAGCTACTAGGAAAGCAGCTAGTTTTATTCCAGACTCAAGAAAGTAATCACACTCTCTCACCCTATGCAGCTGGAATTTAGGCTTTAACTTTTCGAGAGCTGAATTAAGTTACCTTAATGGATGGGCTGAATTCTGAAGATGATGAACAGCTGACAGGACCTTAAAGAATACTCAGCCTCATATCTTTAGCACCAACTAAGAAAACACTTGTTGAAAATTTAACTGAGACAGAAAACTGTTCTGGCATTCCAATAAAACACACATCACCCCTGTATGAAAAAATAAATACAATGACTAGAAAAAATGATCAAAAAATACAGGAAGGGAAAACCAGAAGAGCTTATTTTTACCAATCAGAACTGGAGAGGAAAGAGAAGCCAAGAGAATTAACTCACCACTCCAGTGCTACTACCGATGTTTATCTACAGGGTTTACTTGTACCATCTAATCAGCTGAACCCCATCTGTTATGTGTCACTCTCCTACCACTCATTAAGAAAAACAAACAAAAAACAGTTAACAGTGGAGCTAATCTTATAGAGAAAGTTAAGAGGAAAAGTATCTGGGAGCCCAGCTTTCAGGAGCTGATCACAAGCTCTCCACCTTGACTTCTAACTAAAGCTGTCGAAAAGTTTTAACTTTTCATGTGTGTTCTGTGTGGTTTTTGGTGGAAAAGCAGAGAAAACCCCATGACACGCGTTCTCAGTTTACTCAGTGGGGAGATAAGAACATTCATAGAATCCTCCAAAAGCCCTGCGGAGCGTAACTGCATCGTGTGAAGCAATTTCACAACCCAGCTTCATTGCATCTCCTCGTACAGCGTAAAGAACCAGAAACCAGCACGGAAACAAGGTCACAACAGTAAAACTGAAAGAGCAGAAATGGTAACTTCAAGACAAGTTATGTTGAAAAAAAAAGAGCTGAAGACCAACTGTAGGAAGTCCTTACACCCCCAGAAAGTTGCTCAAGCCTTTATACCTCACCCACCACAACCTAATGGCACTCAGTGCTTTCTGCCTGGAGACAGGCAGCTATAAAAAGACCTGGTATGGTGGGGAAAACAGCGAAAAGCAATCAGTGGAAATGGGGAAAGGCAAGCGTGCCAACCTCGCCTTTGCCAGAGAGCAGCAGGAGCAGCCCTGGGCTCCCGGTGCTTCCCGCTCGCAGGTACCGTACTCACCGGCCGGGCCTGGGGACTCAAGTACGGTTCAAAATCGTCATCATTCAACCCATCCTTCTGATGCACCGAGCCGTTTTGCACTGAGGGAGAAATTCAGAGCGTTAGCAAGAGCTCTGTCCATCAACTCCAACATTTAACAGCTTAAACTATCTAAAGACAGACCTTAGAACACAAGGATTGCTCCCCAGTCCAGAACACACCTCGCCCAGCCCCCCAGACAGACACTTCACCCACAAACGCTCCTTCACCACAAACTTCCCCCAGACCCCACGGCCGGCTCCACACCCCGCCGCTCATCCTCCTCCCAGCCCTTCCGCTGCCCGAACCCACACACACCCCGGAGCAGACCCTCCCCACCCCTCCGCCCCAGGA